>NW_026623884.1:155934-269612 GCF_030028575.1 Malurus melanocephalus | reverse complement strand
TGCAGGTGACCATGGTGGAGCAGGCTGTCCCCTGCAGCCCATGGTGACCATGGTGGAGCAGGCTGTCCCCCTGCAGCCCATGGTGACCATGGTGGAGCAGGCTGTCTCCCTGCAGCCCATGGGGTCCACAGAGGGTGCAGAGATCCACCCGCAGCCCGTGGAGGAGGGAGGTCCCCACGCCAGAGCGGGCGGATGCTGAGAAGGGGCTGTGTCCAGCAGGAGAGCCATGGAGAGAGAGGCCTTGCTCCCGAGATGGAACAGCCTGGCCTTGGGCCTGAACCCAGGGGACGAGGGACCCCACGGTGCAGCAGTTTAGGGATGACTGTCTGCCCGTGGGGGGACTCACGCTGCAGCAGATGCGTGTGGACTGCTGCTCGTGAGAGTGGAACCGTGCCGGAGAGGTTCACAGGGAACTGTCTCCCGTGGGAGGGACCCCACGGCAACGCAAGGGAAGGACTCCTCTCCCTCAGCAGCCGCAGATCGATCCGGTGATGAACTGACCAACCCCACACCCTGAACTGACCAACCCCACACCTGAACTGACCAACCGCACACCCTGAACTGACCAACCCCACACCCTGAACTGACCAACCCAAACATCCTGAACTGACCAACCCCACAGCCTGAAAGGACCAACCCCACAGCCTGTTCACCCTCTGCTCCTTTGCATTGTCGGTGGGAAGGGGGGAGGGAGTGGGGAGAAGATCTGTGTCTTTGAGGGTTTTACTTTATTTCTCATTCTCCTCCTCTGACTTTGTTAGTAATAAATTCACTTTGTAAAAAAGYGGAGCCTCTTTAGTCCATCAAGCGTTTCCTCCCTGTTCCTTAACTCATGAACCCTTTTGTTAATTTTTTTCTTCGCTCTTCTCTGCCCATTAGTGGTGGGGGAGAGTGAGTGAGCAGGTGTTGTGGATGCCTGGCTTTCGGCAAGCATTCTAAACTACGACACTGGTTTACTTTATTTAATAATTAACTGTTAATCTGTTAAGATTACCTGACATCTCCATCTGTTGTTCATTACTCTGATAAACTTCAGCTCCTTTGAATTAAGTGTGTTGTGCTGGGAATTTGCCTTACATTAAATATTTTGAAAAAAATAGCAAGTGTTCTGCAATTTCTAAGGATGAGCCTAAAGAACAAACAACCTTTCACATACATGGAAGCATTAATTTTCTGATTTTTTCCTTGAGATGCTTTGCTCTTGTGTGTGTTGGAGGATGACTTCTAAAGACATCAGAAAGTTTGTGCATTTTAGCTCCACAAAAAAAAAAAGAAAAAAGGAAACCTTGGCAAAATTATGTGAYTTTGAGAAACCACAGGGAAGTTTACAGAGACTTTGCAGCATGGTGTGACTTTGCCAACACACTCTATATAAAAATAAATGYTCACTAAAGCACACGAGCTTGCAAAGGCAAGAGCAGAGCCTGAGTCATCTGCTGTTGACAGATCTCTAAGAACTTGACAARGCATCTCATTTTACTCTCAGGCTTCTTCCCAAAGGGTAACAACCACCTGCTGCTCCTCTTGCCTCGAGTCCCAAAGACCTGTAAGGTTCGCAGAAACAGGCAGAGAATGCTAAAGATGCACACAGGTCTCAACCTAGTAGCACATGAGGAAGACTTCTTTTGGTTTGATTTGTTCTTTTCTTTGCAAAAGGACTAAAGAAGCTGCGGAGATTCCTGTAAAGAAATGTAAGCTGAGCCTCCARGGCAATTTTTGCCTTATTGACCACATTATTCTCAGCTTCTGAAACAAATGAAACAACAGGTTTAACCTCCAGACAGTTCTCTTATCTCTTCTGCAGCGGGACCACAGTAAGTCAGAAGTCTTGTGGGCAAACCAGTGAGAAATCATAGACTGAAAWGAATTTATAATCAATATGTTTGAGTTATCCCTTCACAGACTTCTYCCTTAATCATCGGAAGACATCTCTCACGTGCTCACCATTACAGCCTAAAATCCTCTTTAAACACCTTTGTGTCACTAAAATACTTAGCGCATTAGATTGTGTTTAGCCCATCCCAGCAATTATATTTTTGCAGCCCTCAAGATTCTACATAATGTGAAAAATATTTTAAAGAAATATTAAGAACAAAGACAACTAGATCACTACCAGTGCAAAGAGTGAATGTACTCTACTATCTGATAAAGTATAATGATGGTAAAAGTAACCAGGAGCACTRAGTTTGACCTGAAATGTGTCTTGGGTCAATAATAACCAACTCTTATATTTAYCCTTATATGGGGGTAAAGCTAGTGAAAGGGAAAACAGAAAATTSAAATGTTACCAAGGAAATATAATCAAAGACTAAGGACAAATAAGAAGGTCTCTGGGAAAATGGCTCAAGTTTTAAATAGCAGGTATCCAGCGTAAACACAAAATCACAAAGGAAGGAATCTCTCTGCAGAGTATATTGCATTTTTCTTTGCATTCATTTACTTGCCTGTTCATTTGCTCTGAGTTTTCTCAGTACCTGAACTATTATTTACAAGCTGGAATTCCTACTATTTTTACAGGGTAATGAACTGCCAAAACTGTCTCCAAAAATGTAGATTTTTTTTTTTACCCCTCCTATAGTTTCAACATTTGGGTTCAAATTTTAAGCCTATCTCAATCCAGCATTGCAATCAACAGTCACTAGAAGTAAACTGAAGTTTAAAAAAAATCTGTGAATTTGTTTCTGTTATCCCAAACCCACCAAACTAAAAGGTCAACTTACATCTCAAATAGAGAATGGCAGAARAACCATGTCCCTAGAGGTAATTCCCCATATACACCAAAAGGCTTCAGTGATTTAGGGAAATGGGAAGTCTGAACAGCTTGCTCTGTTCTGTCATTATGCTGTATTATGGAGAGAAATTATGTTGAAATTAGATTAAATTCAAATTAATCAAGACAGTAATAAAATTTTCAGAATATTTACTTCAACCCCTTAGATGTATTTGTTAAATCATAGCAGAAATTTGAAGGATACCTCTTGTGAAGTATCCCTCTTGTGGAGCTCTGCTTCAAATATTTAATTCATTCTAACTTCAATTATGAAAGCACAAACAGTATTGACATAATAACATCAAGTAAATTTCACTGATGATGTTAGTGAATATTTATTTATAGTTCATATTTATTTATATAAGCTAAACCASGACCACATGATCCCACTAGATATATGCATGCTGACTCTGAAAGGCARATTTGGTTTCTGGGTGGTTTTTCCTCCCTTTGACAGCATCACTGTGGATTTTTAATTATCTTAAATTAACATTTCTCATGTCCTTCTTGTAATGAGGCCAGAGAGGYTGTAAATACACCAAAAAGCCATTTAGACATGGTACTTTTACACACAACTAAATCCTTGGCCTCAAAGAAAACACAGAACCTGATGTGGCRTCTTGCAGAGGCTTTGTGTAAGCCAGTTAAAAGGCCCTAAGTATTTTGTGATCTTTCATTGTAAACTTATAAAAACAGGAGTAACTGGAGGAAAATAACCAAAAATTAAGATACCTTTGGAAAAGTAAAAAGCTGGGTGACTCACTTCATGGAGGGAGCTTATCATCTCTGGGCAAAAAAAAAAAAAAATTCTATTGTAAACTCTATTTGTTTTAAAAAAAATGGTACAGCTCCCTGTCATAAGAAAAAGCAAAGCTCATTTAAATCTTGATGTCAGCTTGAATTAATTTATTTCAGACCCGTGGCAATATCCCCTGATGCTGCAGGTTTTTTAATTATTAGGCATAAAAGCAGCAGTCTAATAAATCCCAGCAGTAACGATAACGGCAGAAGCATTTTACTTTCTGCAGATTCTCAGAGGCTGTAAATGCTGCATTTATTCTGAGGGCAGTGCTCAGATCGAGATGAATCTATAGAAGCATCTGGAGACAATTATTCAGCTGGAATTAAAAGCAGAACAGACCTGCGAGATCTGTGCCTGAAAGRAGTAAGCCTTTGTGCTCTGGAAACAGCGCTGTGCCAGCGCAGGGGCTCTGAAGATTTGTCTTGTTTTGGTACACAGAACATTTCACCTCCTCTAGGAAGATGGTGCACTAGTTAGAGCAAGTAATTTTAAATGAGAAAAGAATAAGATTTTCTGTTATCTTACATATAYGTCAAATAGGGAAAAGAGCCAACCAACCAATATGTTGCTGTTCTGACGGGATTAGAAAAAGTCACATTGCAGAGAAGCATTAAAGCTACTTAGCACCTGGTTCCCCACTCCAGATCTCTTTTGATTTGCCACAATCTTTGCTACCAAAGGTAAAAGACATTTTTAGCAGGAGCAAGCCATCACAAAAGCATGGCACTTAGGCTTTCTGGCTTGCCTTAACAGCAACTGCCTAGTAGTGAGGAAATTCTGGCCAATACAGAGCCCCACTGAAAAGCATTCTCTGATTAAGCTAATTCTTTCCCACCAAATGGCGTTGGAGTCTTTTTCTTGCAAAATGTAAAATAACAGAATTTAGGAAGTTCCACTAATAATGCTTAAATAATAATCTCCTCAATGCACAAAGCACATCTGCAGAATGATCCAGACCTTGCTAAAGAAAGGCAAGATTTGYGTTTGTTACATGCTGATTTTCTCTTATGTATGTTATAACAATGGAAGTCAGCTGAAACATGTAGGATATATGATAGCTCACTCTGTATCTACAATCCCCACTAAAAGGAAATTACTTACAGAATCCAAATTCTTCTATTAGGCTCTTATTCCTGGCTTGGCTCCCTGGCTCCTGGTTCACCTTTGTAAACGTCTTCTGCTGGTACACCCATATATGATTTAATGAATAGGATTTGCTATAATTAAAGAAATCCCATTACAATGGACCAGGCTAGTTGTGAAAAATCTCACTAARAGAGAACTTTCAGAGTTTTTTGTATCAGCTGTCCAATTTCAACCAAATCAGCTAGCCCTGGACACAACCCTGAAAAGTCTGTTACTCAGAATGTATGATAATTGTCTATGTGATAACTAGGAGAAGCACCATTTTTAGATTTTTGCTTTGCTATTAAAAAAATTATTAAACCCATGAAATCTAGCAGCTAAAGACAGCTACTACGGAGGAGGTGTTTCCCTTTGCTAAATGTAAAGCTTTATTTTTATGTTTTGTTTTTTTCTGATCAAGATTTCCCATCTGCTATGTTCTCCACTGAGGAATTTTCCAGTGAGCTGTCTTCAGATTTCACAATCATTTGGACAGGAAAGGMTGCTTTTCCCACAGGTGTCTCTCAGGTTCAATTGCATTGCCTTGACCACTGAAAAGACCACACACTGCAGTAACAGCAGTAGTGAATCAAATTTTAAAAGTCTACAGAGTGGGGTGCTTTTTCATCTGAAGGCAGAAACCCCAGTTCTGTGTTCCCACCACCCTTCTGCTTTCTTATAGTGCACAAGGAAGCAAAATYTGAGCCATTTTGATGCTTTTCTGACCATGGACCTACCTTGTGAGTAAAACAAAGTAACGTGCTTTTCTGCCTCAGAAAGCCCTTCTTCAAATTGTGGCCAGAATAAGGCACAGAGTAAATAGGGACATAGCAAAGATAATACAGAAAAGCAGATTGGAGATACTTCTGACAGATGAGACAAGGCTCTGGACTGATGCTTACAGAGGAYAGAGAAAGAGAAAAGTTTTAAAATGTCTGACCTAGTTAAGTGGATGGTGTATCAGTTGTTCACCACTCAAGATACACTAAGATTATCAGAGCCTGGAGCCTTCCAAAACCCTGATTTTCCATATGGAGCCTGTCACATCCATGGTTTTTATTTAAACACTCCAGGTCTGACAGCAAATTAAAAAAAAAAAAAAAAAGTACATATATATAGAAAGTTCACACGAGCTTTATCAAGGGGGTAGGGACTACATTTCTCCCATAATGGAGCAAAAAAGGCAAAGCCAGAGGGTCCTACTCAACACCAGATGGTGAGCACCTTCTGAGCAGGAAGCAGATCCCAGGTCCGCATTCTACTTTCTCACCTGATGAATTCTGTCACCTACCAAGTAATAAAAATATTTCTTCCCTTCATGTACTATAAAAAATATCTATGAGTTCTCATTCTTATCTGTGATATAAGATAYGTAAATACATGGAGGAAACACTCTTTTCCTCCACAGCAGGATCTGTGCAYTAATTTTCTACCTTTAAATAGACATCGAAGTTATGTTTTGATTTGAAGTCCTTCTACCCTTCATAAACCATTCAAAGACATTCAAAATGCACAGAATCAGCATTAGCAACCATCCAGGAAAATKGAAGTGTCCAAATAATTTTAAAAGTCCCAATGATGCCTTCATAATCAAAATGAAAAGTGTGCAAATATCAGACAGCTCATGAGAYTCAACACAATTCAGAAGTCATTGCCTGGCGTCAACAATGAGAATGCACACATTCACTTTGTGTTGTACGAAGTAATTCTGACAACACTTTTCAGCGTAAGCAATGCTGCAATGGCAACTTTTCAATGTGCCCTTTAGTAACTCGAGTAGTACATGTGAACTGAATGAAGCAGAATCTTTGTGTGACAGGAGCTAACAAAAGCCATGAAAAGGTTAAACCACATACTGAAAGGAACCCAGTTTTATAAAATAAGAGAGTTCAGAAGTATTGCTGATCTGTATTTACATTGTGGTAGCACCCATCAGCTGTACTGTGTGCCTGAGATTTGACCCAAATTTAGAGGTGGGGCTCTACACTTAAACATAAAGAAATTGCCATCATCATCTATTATATTCCACCAAAAAGGACCTGGGGCATGCAAAGATTAACATAACTGCCATTAGATAGAGATCATCTGAAGGAAAGCTGGGAGCTGCATCCTGACTTCCAGAATTTCGAGGCAGTAATTTCCTCATAATGCTCTAGTATCAGTAACAGGTGCATTTGAGCAATGGCAGCTGTGGGAAGGACACTGCCAAACTTGGAGCAAACCTTCCAGAAGTGACATATATGCCCATTTAGCACAATAGTCCATATCCCTTAGAAACTCAGCAGATTTAAATAAAGCCTGCAAGGCTCAAGTTCTGTCTGTCTGAGATCAAAGAGGGTTTCTGTCCTGAAACTCCCTCCTCAGTGTTTTTCACGTCCAGATTACTCTAGATGCCATTACTGTAGCTACTCCATGCTGATCACTGGAGAAGCTTATTTGGCATCCATTAATCCTATCAAAGGTGAGCTGCTGCTAAAAAAAGGTATCACAAAAGTGATGTCACTACAGAGAGCTCAAAGTGCATTGTTTAGACTTTACCTCTGCATTTCTCTCAGAGTCTAACTTGCTGCCTTTGCAAGCCCTGCACAACCTGCTAYGAATCACTTGCCCTGTTTCACCTTGGACCTCTCAGCACCAGACAGGAATTTGCTGGATCCCCAGCTACTACAGCCCTGAAGGCTGGCACAGAACCCTGACATGTGCGGAGGAATAAAYAGTGTAAGTTTTCTGGCTGGCTTTCCCCTTTTTCTTTTTACATCTATTAGTGCAACAGGCATATTTTAAAGCCTTTGCCAGCTACCTACAGAGCTGGAGGTCTGTGTTTGCTAAGACTAATTAAGTATTGGAATGTGTAGCTTATGGAGTTTGTGAGGCAGGTATCCGTCAAACCCTTTGCAAATTWTACACTGGAAGTTATAAGTTAGTTAAGTGCTGTTAAAGATCCTGAACATTCCCCTCTAGTGTTACTATCCTTTATGCAAATGGCTCCTGCTTAATTGTCAGTTGGGAATTACAATGACACGTTACATGACTAATTTTTCAAACTGCAATTGTACTATTTCCCCCACCCTCCTCCTTATGCTTTTCCTGTCAATCTCATTTCACTCTACTCTGTTGCCGTTTCTCTTGCCAGAACCACCTTCTTTGGTAGTGACTGCAAAACTTTGAAAATGGAAAATGCTTATTTAAATACATTGCACAGAATGGACTCAGTAAATTATGTTTTCACAGGTCTCAGAAACAACCTTCTCTMCCCAAACCCTATGTAAGACTGCTTTGAAAGCTGGTGTCTCTCAAGAACATTCAATCTCTAATTATAATTTCCATGATGAGAAAATTAGCCGCTGTTGCCACACTAGATTTAAGACTAACAGAGACACTAGTTAAGCAGTTTCTATACTCAGAGAAAGAGTTTCAGGGAGCAATGCTGACACAGTCATGTTCCAAAATATKAGCTTTATGCTGACACAGACATGTTCCAMWATATTAGYTTTAAATAYCTAAYAGCCCTTTGAGCCTAGATGCAAAAYACATTAAGGCRTTTTGTTATAGGTCACTGTGCCAAAGACTGAAAGGCACCAGTTGTAATGTGGTGAGGATTTAAAAACATGTAAGAAAACTACTTTCCCCCCCAAAATGAATGGCTCAGAACTTCTGAAGCACAGRAGGTAGGGTCATTCGAAATGTAGGCCAAAGTGGAGCTACATTCACATTTCCCCACACAGCCCTCTACAGGTTTTTTCTTCCCCAGGACAATTTCCAAAAGCAAGTTTGATTAGAGGTGTGCTCTACCACCACAGACAGAGGCCTGGCTACTGGCAAGTTTGCAGGACTGGGACAAGTCACCATAAATTTTTTCCTTGCTGCTAGCAGATATTAATTCCATTTTCATCTTGCCAGAGTTTGAAAGTGCTTTGGACAGTTGCAACTACCTGAGATGTAGAGAACTAAAGAAATCCCCTAGGTTACAAACTCCTGCAAACACATCAGTGAGACAAAATTACAGCTGTGATTCCTGAAACAATTTCTACCATTTTTAAATGGGTTTCCTCTGTCTCACAAGCATTTATGCAAGTTTTCAYACTCCAGGCACAATTCTACAAACCACTGCAATGACAGCCAGGAAAAACCATGAAGACAAAGCAAATCTGTCATCAGCAAATTTAAAACAACATGAACCATAATGCCTCCATCATCCTATTAATCTCACATAGAACCTCAGAGTGTGACAGATGATGTAAAACAATGTTTCCTAATTAGATGAACAAACTTTCATTCAGCACTTAATTATCTCTTGGGAKCTTAATGAAAAGAGAAAGAAGGTTCTCTCAGTCTGGGGTCTGGAGAAGCACATTACAAATCTTTACATCAGTGGTCAGAAACAGAGATGAAACATAAATGAACCAGTAGGGGCATCTGATTCCCACCCATTGCCCAGAGACAGCATATGCTGAATTACAGCAACAAGCTTTATAGCATATTAGATGTCAAATCAAAATGATCAGGACAGGCAGTATTACACATCCAGCAGCCACACCCACCTCATTATTACCTTACAAAAATTCCTTCCCAAAGCAAAATGTTCATTCAAGATGGCACTGGCCACTCAGACACAGAACAGCCCTTGAACAAAGAGATTAACAAAACCCTTTCAAAAGAGTGTTAGCAACTCCCTGTTGGCATCCAACATCTAGTGACAACAACAACAGTAAAGCCACGCTACGCTGATTCCCAGAAATGMATAGAAGTTTAAAATATTTTGGTGGGGGATAGGGGATGAGGAGAATAGAAGACATATTTCRTATGATCATTTTTATGTTGACCCTCATTATTTTCCAGTTACTGTGAAGAATTTTCATTTCTACTACAACACCTTTCTGATGAAAACAATTTATCAAAGTAAATCTCAAGTGCACTATAAATCCAATACTAATCTGAAAACAAAAGCTTTCTTTTGCTAAGATCAAACAACGCTTTCAAATGGCTCACAGCTTCTGCAAGCAAGAGGGTTCTGGTTTTAGGCAATTTTTATTTAAGCACTGTGTCAAAATTCAATCTTCATTTTTTGAAGCTCCTTCTGCAAAAATAAACTATAAAAAAAAAAGGATAAACCAAGATGAAATGGATGGGGATGAAAACTCAAAAACAGCTTTAGGTCAGAGATGGCCTTTCCACTACATTAACATGATCTTATTTGTGAATACAAAAAAAAAGGAATGAGCTATCTGTTAGCGCCTGGGCTAAAAGGGACAAGATATTTGTCTGGACASCTCTAGCAAAAGATGCAGGTGCGATGGAAGACAGGAAAGTGCATGAAACACTTTTCCAGTACAGGTAACTGGCAACCATCACCATTTATTTCATGATCCAGAAACGTAGGGTCGTATTTTGAAAGCTGAGAGAGTGGAAGACGTAAGATGAATAATTAATTCTCTGACCAGGCTCATGCAGTGCTCATCTGAAATAAGACTTCCCAAAAACCTAGATGCAGAAAAAATATGCTACTGCAAAAAAGTACAAGGAAACCAAATAGTTAATTCTATGCACAAATTTGGAAAACCTTGTTTTTGTCACAAACACAGGGCWATTGCTTTATCCACCTTCCTTTTCCCCCAAGTTACAGAAGCAGGATAAAACCTSTGAATGTAGGACCTCATAGATTTTTACTGGAAACACTAAGCAGCAAGTGCTTCAGTGTCTATTTCATTTGAGAATGGGCCTGAACAATAAAAATACAGAGTGACTTCTTTATTGATGTGGTCAATCTTTTTAAAAATGATAAATTAAATTCTCACTTCAACTTCTTTGGTAACACAAGAACGTCTTAAGACGGTAACACCGCAAACTGCACTAGCATGAGGAAAGACACATTTGTTACTGCCATTCACTGCCAGCGGCTACAAGTTAGGAGGATTTGCAATTTTCTCACCAAGAAAAAAACCCTTTTTCTAACCACAGCGTTTATAATGCTTCTAAGGGTGCCCCCACATAATTGGACAGATGTTCATAGTTAACAGGATAAATCTTTTGGAGAAAAAATAAAATGCACTGAGGAGGCACAGAGCTTCTTTATCAATAGGAAGTAGAATAAAAAATAATACAATTGGGCAAAATAATCTGAATTACTCGAGGACTGTTAAAATAGTCTTCATACACAGCTTACAGTGACAGAGAGAAGCATACAGCACAGGTATAAAATAGTCTTCCCTGCTTGTGTGAGTTGTACAGAAGTTAAATGCATGTGGTGCTTTGGTGGGASAAGACTTCTCCTTCATTGCACACATGGCATCACCTCTCAGTTCCCCAAATTCATAGTGGGCCCCACCAAACAYGAATAGAAGCAGCAAAGAGCGTGCACACAGCCATGTCCCTTGGGGACTGACAGACTGAAGGCCATAGACAGATTTCACTCCTTGAGGTGGAAATGTCAGCATCAGCTGAAGCAACAGAAGGATTTCTGTGCTTTGTTAAAGCTTGGTGGTTGCACATATACAACAGAACAAAACATGAAGACTCACCAAATGCTGAAATAAACATAATCAAACCAGGTGGCAATCTTTCATTAGTGGTGATAAAAAATGTTCAGTGGTACAATGTCTCTGTGAAAAGGGCACTCTGCTCGGCTTAAAGCTACTGCTAGAGTGGTAACCACAGCATTATTTCTTGTTTGACTGCATACATTTTGTGATGAACAGCACATGATGTTTCAGTTGCAGAATTGACACAAGGGAAGTTCTTCCATAAATTGTGCTTGAYACTTAGATTTTCCATCTCAGCTACTGCAAGGCATGATGTTCCCACTTGACACTTAAGTATMCATACTTAAAGAATCTTGTGCAATTTTAATTAGTTTTTAATTYGTCACCTTTGCTGAAAGCCTCTCAGCTTTTGCAAAACTGAAAAGCTAAATAAGTCCAACCTATAATTTGTACRCTGCTTATTACGCAGAAAAACTGTGTTACATCCTTTCATATCCAGCTCCTCCCAGTTTCGCAGTCCCAATATTTTTGCACACCATTTACACAATATTTATTCCTACCAGGGAAAATGTTTAATAGCCTTCCTTACTGTGWCTTGCTGAAAGTAGGTGAAGCCAAACACAGGCTTCATATATAATGATAATTTATCGATTATATAAATGTAATTTATTTATTATATAAATATAATTTATAGATTAACATTGAACATAAAGGTGGTATATTCTACCCTCATTCATTCCCTACCGGAACCCAAGCACTTACATTTCTGTGCAACTGAAAACCACGAAGGCTCAGCCATGCTGACTGCAGCAAAACTCCTCTAATAACAGTACATTAATAATACTTAGCACTTTACAACCAGAGCATTAAACTTTTCAACCACTAACCTCCAAGAGCTCAATATCATCAAATCCATTCTGCACAGGGGGAAACCTGACACATGGAAATTTCCCCAAAGTCACTTGACAGCTAAAAGTGGGATCCAGAGTTTCTAAAAGTGCTCTGATTAGTCCTCCAGGCACTCAGGCACATGTTCACTTCCAAGGCTACTTAAAGCTAGAAAARATTGCCTAATTAGCACTTGTATTTAGCTGTTTTAATAGACCTCTCTTTCCTATTCTCCTCTTGATTTCCTTTTTTAGATACTTTTCTTAAAGCTGAGTGCAGAACTGCAGTCTGCTCTATGTTATGCAAGTTCAGCTTTATTCTGTCTAGCAGAAATGAAATTCTTCACAGTGCATACTTCAAAATAATTAAGACAGATCAGTATAGCAAAAAACTCAGCAGAGATCAACCTGTCAAAGCAACCAGTTTGCACATTTCTCTCTCTCCTCCTCCAGTTAGGGAACAAATGAATAAACCAAAGACTGTTCTTGGCTCCTGTGCAAACTCAAAGCTCTCGCCCTTGCTCTTCAAGGGGAAGAGTGAGCAAAAGGATGTGGTKTCTGTGATCCACTGTGATGCTAAAGCATGGTAAGGACAAGGAGATCAAGCAATACAATACAACACAGAGAGACCGTGGCAGCACAAGGAGGAAGAAAAGAATTTGAAAAGGGCAGCATGCATTTTTGGAAGGAATTRCATTAATTTCTGCAAGTATATACAGCTGAAAAAAAAATTCACTGCAATTTACTTAAAATTAGTAAATCCCTTAAGGACAATATGARCAGGATMATTCAGAGAACTTTTAAAAAAGCARAACAAGACCCATGTGGGTCAAATAAAGACAACATGCACAAGGCAGAATTAAAACTTTATCTTCTCTGCTATGCCACAGAGCAAGTGAACGTTCCTATACAATTCTCTGATCTTAGAAGCAAAAACACATTTCCTGGCATTTACTTGACAATGTCACAGCTTCCAAGCTCCATAGAAGTTCTCACTAATGTCAGACAGGGACCTCAAAGAGCAGAAATAGCAACTGTCACAAAACTATACACAAAGTTCCAAGCTATGGCTGAGGCAGGCTACCTAAAATACATTTCGGCTTCCTTTTGCCAGATGGTTGAGACTGCTTGAAAGCACAACAAAATTGCTAAGCAGCACYGTATCTTCCTTAGTTTTCCACAACTAAGTCCTGAAACTGATCGTTTTGTTACAGCCAAATGCATCGACAAACAAATACAAAGTTYATTTACTAACTAGAAATATTTCTTATCCTCAAATACCATACCAAGGTTTTGCTAAATTTTGGTGCTTTTTTTCTCTTTTTGCCTATAGAGACTGYAAAGAGTTTTACAGTAAAACTGGCATCAGCTAAGCAGAAGAGATGTATGCCTTTGGCGGGCTAACTTCAACTTTATCATGTTTCCACAAATACATGCTTTGTTCTGCTGACATTAAAACACATTACATTGTTTTACAGAGAYCTCCAAACAAAACTATATGAAATATAAAGGTTTTATTGAGGACTGTTGCTGAGGCTGGCAAAGCTCGTTTCTATTTGAAGAGTGTTCTGCCTGCCAAGTGAGCCTAGACTTTTATTCTCYGTTGCAATTTTCATTTTATCAGAAGTATTGCTCCATTTTTACATCACTGTTAATTCCAATACATTCTAGTTGCAGGTAGACTAGACCTTAATACATTTTCTCAAATCTCACTCTGATGGGCATGCAAAACCCTAATGCACATCTAATTAGTCAAAGTCTAACTAAATTTCAAGTTCCAATAAGACAATTACATTTGCCACGGATGTAAATTGTTACAGTCTAGGTATATTCAACCAGGCACCTCAACACGCTCAGAAGAAAATGTAAGGAATAAGCATAGTTATTCAACAATAACTCTGGATTGAAGAACCAATGAATGTAATTGATATACTCTTGCTTTCTTCTTTTGAAAAGCAGGATTTAATTTGGGAGTACAAAAACAAAAGTAAAAAAAAAAAAAAAAAAGAGTGGCTCTCTTTAAACATTCAATTAAATCTGCACTGCAAGCAAGCAGTGTGACAATTTTGAGCCACCCAAAACACTATTTTGATTGCAAGAAGTCTGAGTCTCTGCAGCATGACTGTGTTTTTCACTAGTTAATGACATAAAGGAGAAAAGGATCAGTGACTGGGTCTCTGCCTCTTAACTGTTACTAGCAAAGGACCACCACCACCAAAGCAGCTCTTAGCTGAAAACTGACTTCCTGCAGACCCTCTTACCCATGGCCTGGCTGAAGAAAGCAAAGCAGGAGTCCACTAAGTGATGAACTCTCACCATTTGAGCAAGAGCTTTAAAAAAAAGTGAGAAAATCACACACCAGATGGATGTGAAGGCATGATTAGGTGCCCATGCWCCCACTCACAACAGAGACAGAAATCTTTTGACATACAGATGGTGAGACCAGAGGAAGTGAACCAAGAATGCAGGGGGATTCATGCATGATAGTCACAAAAAGCTGAGATGGACAGCCAGATGTTTGTACACCTTATTTTGGATTGGACTCAGTACACTCATACCACAGTCCAGAAGTAAAACGTGATTAGTTYAGAAAACCTACACAAACATGCATTTTAACAGATTATGCTTTTTWAAAAAAWTATTTTAATTAGTACAAGTRTTAAACTGGAAAGCAGAGTATCACAAGAAGGGTGTTCTGGGATACGGCTCCTTGGAGAATGGGAAAGTGGTCTCAGACATGAAAAGCATGCCCTATTTCTACTAAATGAGCAAAGGACCTCTGTGTCTGGCACCAAAAGGATTAATTCAGAGGGCAAAGAAACTGTGCCTGGAATCTACTTATCCAAGAGGACTTAAAAGGTACAGAGCCTCAGCAACTGCCTAAATACAGTGTCTGATGGGTGTCTAACAAGGAGGTATTGTACAAAGCTTTGGGAGAAACAGAACTGCACTCTACACAAATAAAAAATACTTGAAATGAGGATTATATAATTTTGTCATAGAGTACTTACAGATTAGGAGATGCACATGAGCAAAGAAACCCCTGAGAACATYAATAATGGTATTCAGAGACAAAATCAGAATGCATTTGTAGAATGTGCAAAACCTGGAAAATTGGGAAACTGGAGGAAGGTTCTCCTGTTCCTCACAAGATCAATACAGACATTGCTGCAAAGACATTTTTGAGCATGAAATTCATTTCTAACTTTGAAAAGATGCATTGCAACAGGAAATGTGCTTTAAAAGAACTGAAACACAGAAGTTTTCATCGGCTTATTGATGGGTTTTCTGCTTTCGTAAGAAGCAGAGACTAACTTTTGTGACTAATTTTTACCAATAGTCTATGTTTCGAATGCCGACCTGAACTTTTGCTCTCTGCTAAATGCTAATGTAGATCTCTGCCTTGGAAGATGAAAATCATCTTCAACAGAACAGGTATAGCCAGTCAAACCTTGAAAGACTAACTCAACATGTCAKATCTTCTTCAGTGTCAACATCACCTTGGCATGGGAATCTATSAGGAGGCTGTTTACAATCTACCAAAATTGATGCCACTCATTTGAAGAAGACAATAGGAAATAAGAGAGTCTAAATGAAAGGTTACAGCTCCCAGAAGGATTTTAAATCCAGATCAAAGGGATGTTTATATGATGCATTACAAAAAAAAAAAAAAAAAAAAGAAAAGAAAATTAACCATCCACAAGTCATCTGGTTCCCACATTATACAGGAACTTTTCAGAATTCTCACACGTGCAGATGGACTAAAGGATCACTTATATCTTACAAGTGATTCACCTGATTACGTCTCCTTTATAGCCTTTTATACTGGAGAAAAATTTTTCCAACATCAAGAGAACTTGTTGGCATATTCTATATACAACCTRGGCATCAAACTCAGCGTTACTTGAGTACAGCTGTAATGTGGAGCTGAAGAGCACAAACAGGACATGGTCTTCAGATATTTGTGGCCCACTAGAGCTTGTGATCTATTGTGCAGCAAGATGTGCAGACAAGTAACAGTGAAACCAAGAACTACCTCCACTACTTGTGCTACCTTATCAAAGGAAAAAAATAACTGACACAAGCAGAGAGGAGCTGGGGAGGGGCAGCAGGGCAYGGTCCATCCGAGGAAGAAGTCACTGAGAAGACAACAGGAACTCCCAACAGAGTGTTGTGTTGTCCCCTGTGTTTCTCCCTGGAAGAAACACTGACTGAGATTTAAACCCCCAAAAATTAGAGCACCCCACCACCCCCCAAAACAGCCAAAAAAAGCCCCCACCAAATCAAAATACATCAGCAGTCCCTGAGAAATATTAGCCCCTGCTTTAAGTACAGGGATTTTTAAGTACCACAGTCCAATAAACCGAAACATAAAACAATTAGGAGCAGTGTTAGTTAATTTATTCACTGAAAAATAACTCAAGCTGTGTCTCAGGTCTCATAAATAAAGAAAATGTTTATAACTGAGTTAGAGGTGGGTGACTCTGAGGGCTACACAGGATTRTGGGAAAAACCCTGACTTCAAGGGTCAGAAATAGCATTTTTTATAATATAGCTACAGATTTTTCTTCTGAAATTWAATTCTTCTGAGACATTTTCTGTGGAGTCAGCAAAAGATATTTTMAGTGCAGTTCATCAGCATCCACAGCCCTGGCTGCTGTGCTGCTGCACATATGGATGAACTCAGGATAAATGGAAGAAAGAAGTGTAATATGAAATGGTTGACTGACTCAGGCAGAAACAAGCACTGGCTTCCAGCTCTCTGTGTTGCTGGAAAAGATAGTTCTGTCATTCATCCACCTCCTCACCAGGAAAAAGAGGTTTCTGCAGGTTTTCCAGAGTAAAAAGCAGAGRAGGATCAGGTACCCCAAAGAAAACAACCACCTTCACCTTCAAAGGCTGTTGTTTTGAAATATAGCATTGTCCATCTGGAATCCCTATGATTTTAGGGACCTGTGTCAAAGACCACACACATAATTCACAGAAAGTGTCGGAAAGCTTTAATTTCAAGTGGGCCTTGGTGGGAATCAAGAAGGAAAAATGATTCTTTGGTGAGCACAGGAATACCACAGAGCATCACAAAGGGACTTGTCTGTTGTCTTCATCCTGCACTCTCCACCAAAGATGGAAAACAAACAGCCACCCTTGTCACATATGCTCAGCTGCCTGAGCCACCAATGGCCAAAATAAACCATGAGAAACTGAGTTACTTCATTCACCCTTCTTGTCTGAGTTAAAGGGTCTTGGTCAGGACTACGTCACCACAGCTACGGCGGCTTTTGGAACTTTGAGACAAGGACCATCACAGTCACCATCCAAGGAATGCCCCCTCTGCTAATTTTAAGTGTTTTGCTTTGTTTTTCTGGTGCTATCTTTAAATGCTGGGGCTCTACCCTCAGAAGGATGAGAAAGTAAATCCCTGATACCCTCTGCAAACAGAAGCCCTGGCAGCATAACCTTAACAGATGTTATGAATTATGACAGGTCGCATCACTATTTTCTTTGGGTACTTGCCAAAGTCAGCTCAAGGCATCCCCACCAAKGAGCTGGCATTTAGAAAAGCACTCTAAACCAGTCACAGCTGGATGATCTATTCACAAATATTCTTCCTTCCATTCCCRACCCATCAGGGGGATCAGCTGCCAAACTGTTAAGTGCCTCAGCACCATCTGTGCTCAGGTTCCATTAGTAACCCAGGCGTTTCAGGAGTCCCCAGTCCAGCACCAGCTATGCCCAATCACTGGTTGCTGATACATCAGCCCWGCTAAACAAGCCTGGAAAATGCAACAGGTAACCAAACACTCTTGGAACAAATTAACCTCTGCAAAAAAACAGGCACGTCAGGAACAAATCAACCCCTACAAAAACAGGTACTTCATGTCCTAACCCACCACAGTTCACTACTGACAAACACAAGCAAAAGCTCAGGTTGGGCCACAGCTGCTTTGCACAGGTTGCTGAACAACAGACCTTTACCTTGCTTGCTGACAGACACTGCAAATCCAAGCYTTCTCCTTCTTCTGGTAAGTGCTGCAGCTCTTGCAGATGTTGTACTTGCAGTCTTGGCACTGTCGCTTGCTGTTGATAAGAAATGTGAAAGGGGAACAGCAGCGAATGCAGCAGTGCTCGTTGAACTTCTGCTGCTTGGAAAGGATGCTGCACTTGTTGCCTTCTTCATCCAACTTCTGCTTCATTTCACTGGAACAAAAGGCAAAAGAACAAAAATATAAACAAAATTTCAATGGGAAATATTTCTCCTCTTTCCACATACTCAYGTTCTACTCTTCAAATAACTTTTGCAGGTGTGAAATGAATATGCAAAATGCATATTCTAAATTAGAATTGGGAAGTAAAAACTCCCATGCTCCCTTAGGTCACCCACGGCCAACCCATTTAAACTCTCCCTGAGTCACAAACCAGAGCAAAATTTATTCATTTCCAGAGAGAGAATTCTAAGGAAAGTCAAGTTGCTGCTCCAGGCACTCCAGATGTGCCAAGCCATGGAAGTGAAAATTCAGGACTGCTCTCAGAACCCTTTACAAAGCAAAAAATCAGTTTATGGAAGTCAGAAAGCTTGGTGCACAGTAACAAAAAAATCTTTCTGACCGATAGCTTTGGAAACAAAAAGTTTGCTTTTTTCTGACCCATGGGGTCATATTATTCATAATAGCTCCAATTTGTCAAGTAATGTTAATGACATCCTTTATTTCAGAGAGATTTGGGTGCTTCACTAGTAAGAACCCCTATTAAAACAACTACCAACTGTGAAAGTGTTCGCAGGTGCTCTGTATACAGTTTCCAGTATTCCAGCAGAAGACCTCATTTATTGAAAAAATTTGAAGTAAATTGTGTATGTGCGGTATTAAGTAAATTGCTATCTCCCATTTTACAGTGCTTTTGATATTTGCAAAAGAGGCAATATATTCCATGATAGGAGTAATTAAAAAAGCATGCAGAAAGAAGAGTTGTGAAGGCAGACAAGCCTGCAAACTCATCAAACATTCTCTGACATGTACAGCGAGGACATACCCTATGAGATGGAAAAATTAGAGTCAATGAAAAACAAGTAAAATAAAAGCTTTTAACATAGTGTGCACATGCTTGTATTCATTCTCTCTATTTCTCAGAATTAATGGTGAGTACCTTACTATTTCCAGTTGCTGGTAAAAACCACTTACAAGACTAAAGTAACACAAAAGTCTAAACAAAATTGAGAGGTACCACAAAACAGACTAAGTTGCAAGAAGACTTCGTCATGACATGCTGACTTAAACATTTAAATTAATCTTAAATTAATGTTAATATCTTGCTACAGGGAAAAAAAAAAGTACACTTATTGCATACTTATTCAGGAATTCAACCAACATCATCTGTGAACACTATTATGAGCCAAGCCTGGAATTTTAAAAAGAATCACATAACTGAGCTGTACATCATCTTATTTGCCACTTCYGCCTCAGATTGATAGGTCAAAATAAAACCAGCAAGTTTTTATGAAAGTCTGTCAAGTCAATTTTAAACCTAAATCTAAAAGACAAATAAAGCAGTGATCTAAATTACATAATTTTTGAACTTGCATATACATCATATTTAACCATATTCCCCATATATGCCTTTTATAAATTCAAAATTTGAAAAAAGTGTGTGTTTCTGCTGCTTGTATCCTGTAGAAGGGTTTGACTAAATCAGACTAGGTGCTTAAACAGATATTCTGTGGACTTTCAAGTAAACAATCCTTTTATTTTGGGTTTTTTTTTTTGGTCCAGATGGTAAAATATGCTTGTCTTGCCACATTTTTACAGAATGTGCAAGATGCARAAGGTAAGTGATTATCATGTAAGAGAGGAAATATCTGAATTAYAGAAGTCAAACTGGCTCCCTTGGGTAAACTGATGGAACTATCCCAGAGATTCAATGGGATGGCTAGATTATTTTGTCTTAATCTCCATTGCTCCTTCCTACCATGGCACTACATGGACAATCTTTCCAGTGGAACAAGAGAGGAAGTGAACTGTCTCCATGTCACTCCTCCAACCAAGGCAGGCATGACACCCTGCAGAAATGGAGCGAGACGCAGCATTGTTTCTGCACAGGAGGTCAGGCAAAAAACCCAGTCCCAGAGCAAAAGCCGGTGAAGGTGAGGAATATATGATTTGAAAATTTCTGGCATGGAAAAGTGTTTGGCAGCCCAAGAAGCTGCMATGCTTGCGTCAGAATGGAGACCCCAGGTAGCAGATGCTGGCCTTCCCATAAAATGAGAACAGCTAAGGAGTTGGGGTCAGGAGGAGGGRTGAAAGAAGAGATTTTTGTCCTTACTGAGTTCTATTACCTCCTAGAATCAGTAATGTTCATACTTGGTATCATCAGCCCACACA
Source organism: Malurus melanocephalus (assembly GCF_030028575.1). Classification (NCBI taxonomy): domain Eukaryota; kingdom Metazoa; phylum Chordata; class Aves; order Passeriformes; family Maluridae; genus Malurus; species Malurus melanocephalus. The sequence continues at coordinate 249,174 of NW_026623884.1, read as the reverse complement.
CTCACCRTTGTCATGCTCAGTGGCATTTTGAACCCTCATTAATGCATCAGAGCTCTAATGCATCAGAGCAAGATAAACCACAGAAGCAAAGCCACCAATTAAAGTGCTACAATAATGCTTACAATATAAAACCAGGCAGTTTCACTCACAACAGAGCTAATAAAGACTGATACMTAGAAAAAGCTGAGCACACACTGAAATCTTTTCATCAGAACAGGCATTAATTACATCTCTCTCCTCTATCTGTCTGCCAGTATTCATTACAGTGGTAGAACTCTGTATCATTAAGACATCTGTCTCAGTGTTAAATAGGGCTAAAATTGGCCAAGGGATCAAAAAAGTAAATAGGATAGGGTTGGACAGGCTGGCAAAGAGAAACATGACAGAAAAATCCTCMTTTCCACAGGAAACCAGGCAGAACAATAAAGAAAGCAACGCACATCTCTCTGACGGCTGTAACAAATCAAGGCTCTCACGCACTGCCTGCCAAAGGCTATTCCAGTATCTATAAGGAGTCAAATGGCAAAAGGCACTGTCAACTGGACTTGTCATTAGAAGCCAAAAGGCTCCTCACCACACTCCTTCCTTGGAAGCAAAACATGGGTTCCATATTCAAACATGGGCTGCATAACTCTGGTGGGCAATTCAACCTGCCTGGTCTGAGGAAAATTAGTTGCAGTAAAAAGAGTAGGTACTGGTTTACTCTCAGCAATCCTGAGAAAACCCTACYGGCACATAGTTCCAGGGGCATGATCACCATGAGTGGGATGATTAATGTGGGCTTCCATATGGATCAACTGAGAAAGTTTGTTGCACTGAAATACAGAAGCTGAACTTTGATGCATCTTCAGTTTGAAAGTCTCAGAATTTACCTTCAGGATGCTCATATGGCTTGATGCAAGAAGATTGTAAGAATGTTCTAAGGAAAGGGATCAGCCAAAAACAACTGATTCTCTCATGAAGTGAAATTTGCTTCCAAAAAGGCAACAGTGACCTCCTATTTCTAAGAAGGTCGAACCACCCAGACACTGTTTCCCCCAACTGCACACAGATGAGGGGGCTGGGACAGAGACAAGAGGGAGAATGCTTCTCCCTCTGTGAATGTGCCCTCATGTGTGCTTACCTCTCCAAGGAGAGAATGTAATGTATTCAGAGATTCAGACACAGAATATGTGTGCAAATAAAGGAATACAACTGCATAAAAAATGTCCCCGTTGGGGTAAGCACAGAACAGCAGGAACCACGAATGACAGGATTTATTCACATCACAAACCACAGCTGATGGGGCTCAGCTATTACGGTTATGTGTAACACAGTAATAAGCACCTGTGGAGAAGAGAACTCCTGCTGTTTGAATRAATCTCAGATTGGGTTTCATTTTCTTTCTTGAGTGGTTGCATTTCACCGATTGCTTACAAATTCAAAAGAAACAAAAAATATTCAATAGATACCCAACATGTCTATGACCAAAACCAAGTCAGAGAGCTTTTTATTGAACCAAGTTCCAAACAAGTTCAAAAATATGCAGATGCATATTTGATTTCTCTAGAAGCTTTTATAAATTGATTTACACAGTTTGCATTAAAAAAAAATAATTTTGGTCAGTGTTTTAGGTGATCCTGGCATGCAATTCCCACAAACACTCAGATGAGGAGCACTTTCCATCATACTGTTCTAGATGTGGGTTTTGCTACTWTATTCTGAGGGTGAATAGCTGTCTTTCCCTCATCACCCACTATGTTTTTGTGACTTTTTAAAATATAAATTAAATAGCTTTCATTGGCATGGTTTGTTTCTTCATAGTGTCTGGCAGGTTTAAACACAATTCTTCAATGTTTTCCTGAACAATGCCTTCTCCTCTAATAAGTTTCTTTAAAACAATTGGTATATTGCACCTCTTGAACACAGAAATACAAGCTTTTTTTGAGGAAAGACTTTCTAAAGATTACGTCTTTTTTGGAGGGGTACGATTCCCACCAAGAAGCATTACTGTTWTTAAATATTCAAGGGCTGGGCCAGATGGAGCTTCAACCTCAAATTGCAAAATCAACAGTAATACACATGTTGACAACTTGCCAGAATAAGACAATGCTCTGAAGTTTAAAAAAAAAAAAAAGAAAAAAACAAACTAGAAAGATGCTGATGATGCCTTTAAGAAACTTATACATTCTGCTAAATGTATAAGTTTAGGGTGATCAAACGCTAAACCTCTTCACTGGRTGCAGCAATGGAAGGGAGTCCATAAAAACAGCAGACCACTGTATTACAATATAAAGCTAAAAAAATCCCACTTGCTCTTCATACAACAAAGAGAACAGTTCCTGGTGAACACCTGATAGCTGGCTTGAGCTCCAAGACAGAGTCTGTATACGCAAGTCTGTCCGTCAGGCTGCCCAAAACACAGCTCTTCTCTTCTCTAAGGGCTTCTGAGCTCAGTTATTGGGCTGCACCATCTCCCTCTCGTCTCATACCAGTCTCCACCTGGCAGTTTAAGGGCAAGGTCCAGCTGGACAGGGTCCCATTTGCTCTGCTGCTTTCCTAAGTGATGGACAAATACAATTTCTCCTGCAGTTTAAACACCTTTTATCTTCCCCAGTAGAGGTTAAATCTATTCTAGTTGCCTGCACAGGAAAACAGGAGAATGGAAGGACAGTGTTCCTAGGAGTTACAAAATAATCCCATTTYCTTCACCTCACTCTCTCCTGCTGAACAGAGAAGCAGTGTTTTGACTACAAGTCATCAGACAGGTAGAAACTTCCTCCTTCGGTACTACAGATGACGGCTTCTCTCTCCTGTCCTCCTAATCAAATTACACYTGTTTCATAGAATAAGCTACATTTTATCCATTTGCCTTAGAGCCTTTTTTACTTCAAAGACTAGTGAACACACAGCACATGCTGCAAAGTGGTTTTCTTAGGGGGGAACAGCTTTCTGCTCACCTGGGTAGCTGGTTGTCTTCCTTCCCTGCGCTTGTTTGCACTATCTCGCTTCCCAGAGTGGATCCAGAGCACTCCATAAAGATCACCAATGTCTTAAAACTGGTTTTAATATTAGATTGAAAAATGTGGCTTCCCTCCACAGAAGAGAATGCCTTCAGATACCTTTCTCTTCAGGCATCCTCAACTCTCACCTACATATAACGAGTTCTTGAGGCATTTTGCTTAGCACAAAATMTGGATTTCTGCATATTCTAGAGAGCAGATGAACAAGTTCTGATGTACTCTTTTTGAGTCTTTCAGACAGACCATTTTTACCACTGTACCTCATTTTTTTCCACTCCCACAGACAATCCAAACTTGGGCTAGGAGTTTCCTTGGGCTACAGAAATCACCTAAAAATACAAATTTTACCAGTACCCCTTAAGCTACAGTGTTGGAGGACAAAAAGCTTTCCATATTAAGAGGCTGAAGTGTACACAGTATTCCCATCTCCGTTCTCCTTAAACCTGGCCAGATGTGCACCAGATGCCAGAGCTTGGGTAAAGATCTTTTAATCTGTGGAGAACATGGTTGTCCCTTACTCCTTGACTACCAGTACAATGAGAAGGAGTCACAGGCTGACTGTGACTGAAATTTCTCTCCCATTCATGGGTTTTCAATCTGATGTTCAACATCCTATATTTTGATAACTACAACTGGTTTCCACCTCAGCCCTTGCTTCCTCTCTCCTTCACCCARCCTCCCAAACCTTCAGAAATGGACCAGCCAGGTTGGTAAAATGATGCTAAATTTAGGAAAAACACCCACTGTAAGTTTTATAAGCCTGACTCCTGGGCAGGGATCTGAAAGAAGTAGGAAAAATTGTCAAGAGAGCTGCTCAGTGTTTTATCCCTTCCATGTTTTTTGTGTCTCAAAGTGTGGCACAGTTCAAATACGGGTGAAGATCTATGTTGACATGATCATACACCTTTTCCACCMGCARTGYACAGTGAGAACCAAATTCTCCATCRCTATTTACTCTCTAAGGGTTCAGTGCTAATTTCTTTTTGCTGCCTGTTCTTCTAAAGTAGTTTATTCTCCTCCATCAAAATGGGCATCTAACACAGCTTCCAGACAGTGCTACACCACCGCCCCAACCCTTTTGTTTCTCTTACATCTTTGCTAAATTTTCCCTAGAGTGAAACTCTAAATTTCACTAGAGTGAAACTCTAGTTTGTAGCTCTCTGAAAAAGAGGAGCACAGGACAGGTACCATGCCCCTTTGCAGCAAATGCCAAGTTAATTCATTACCTTATAATCAATGCCTATATTTAGTGTTATATTTAACTCAGCACATGAAACAGTGCTCTACACATTGCTGGTACTATCAAAAAGCCATGCTTAGCACACGTGCAAAGACAGCACTTGCATTTGGCGAGCCTTCGAGGAGCACACATCACTTTAATCTGTTCAGAGSGATGTCAGTCCAGCAGCAGTAGCTGACATTTTTAGGGAGGATTAGRCAGCAGGGAGTGTACCATACATGGGGGTGGAAGTAACATCAAAAACATCCTAAAGCAAAAAYGCAAAACGCAGAATCTTCGGGGGGAGACAGGGGGATTCCAGTGCTAAGAAACTCATAAATAGCTATGAGTAAGTCACTTGTACAAAAATCAGGAAGATGAATATTTCACAGTCCAATTACCTCAACTGCCATTGTGTTCTTTTACCTGAGATCTTACTAGCATATCTTGAGGTTTTTTTCTTCTCCTCAGCTTGCAATTTCTACAGAATTAATTTTTTATAAAATTAATGTGTATTCCTATCAAATCTCACTTTTATATTTTTCTTTCCTTCTCTCTTCAAAAGTGGGAGCAGACAGTGATGATGCTGTATATTTGCTATGCTCTGACCTGGGGACAATCTCTTTCAGAAAATAAAGAGATCCATCACAGTGGAAACACTGTTGATGGAATTTTACCTCTTTTTTTTAAGATTTGCAAAAACTTCTCACAGCAGGAAAATAAATTGCATTGACAYCTTCATATTTCTTATTAAATACCATAAAATAAATGTTGTGAAGACTAACCTGAAGAAGTTTTGTGCTAATCACAGCTGAACCAATTAAACTGCTGACAGAACCAGAAAAATGCCAGCATACTCAACACTTACCCTTGTCAAAAAACACARATCAGYACTGCAGTTGCTAGAGRRASATCCARTCAGCCTCAARAAAAATTGTGGTGCACTTGCCCCARACCWYTATCTTGTTTGTCGTACCAGGTGCTGCCCTAATCTATTAGCAATTTCGTACTGAGGCAAAGCAGTTTCACAAAATGAGTAACCACTGCTGTAAAACTTTATAGAAATTGTTCAAATGTCTATTAGGGGAAGTTTCCTTTTCTTTTGCTGGCACAAGCACTGTCAGTCAGTGTCTATCATGTCAGAGCACAGATAAATGGAATAAACAGCATTATTTCAAATTCCTTCTCATTTTGCAAACCCATAAATTGTCAAGGRACATTGTTTTTAACCCCATTTTCTTTTCTCTTGCTGGATATTACAGGAGCACAGACTGTGCACCACGTTTAACTGATAGGCTTTGCAATCTTCTGCAGGCAAGAGTTGCAGCAAGGGTGAAGCAGGTTTTGAATTATAGAGCAGATATTCTGGGGAGCTCTGGGGACACTGGAGATCTTCACATGAAAGCTGAAATGATCTTTTTCAAGACAGTGATGTGAATATGGACTCCTTTGCCTTCCCATTCTTTTACTGCCAAATGGGACATATGAAAATAAATCTGGGTTTTGATGTACTTTTTTCCTCCTCATTCTTCTTTCTCATCTTCTCTTCTATCTTAGTTACAGCTTGGTCTGTAGTAGGGTAGGGTATTCTGAGGTGAAATAATGTGCCAGGATCAGGGACAAGCACTTCTGCTGCAGGTCAAATCCTACAGGACCTTCTTGTTAAATCCTGAGTTTGGCTGAGAATGATGGAAAGGTATTCATATTGGACATCAACTGCAGGTGATGATATGCAAGAAAGTTTCCTCTTTTTCCATACTGAATCACAAACCACTATAATCTGAGTGATTATTTTATAATTTCACCCTTGTAAGCTGCAGCTCTGCAATGTGATTAGAAAATGGTAAGCTTTAATTATTATTTACAAGAGCGTTTTGGGGCACCTTCCTCTTAGATTACAAACATGTAATACTTAATATTTTACTACTGTATCAAACTTCATAACAACCTGGCAAAACATTATTAGCTTTACCACCTTTATTTGGTGGCTTCCCTGTTACTTCCTTTCCCACATTTSGTAGTAATTTATAGTTACATAGTTACATTCCCCTTCATCTCATTTCCTCTCAATAAGCATCATTTTGCTCTGCCTGAAGTGTATTTCTCACTGCCAATCTGGCACCTCTTCCTGGAGAATTTCACCTTCTCCTATCAGATCCTAGCTTTCAGTGCGGCTCCATTCCTGGAGAACGATAAACACAGACAAGCATTCTTTAGACTAAAGCATTTTACWATTAAAAGAAACCAAAAACATTTAGTGAAAATATTTTTTAAAATCTACCTAGTCTTCCATCATACTTAAATGCAATACATCCTTTGCATCACTGGTGGCATCTGTGAGTTTGCCCTTCTTTGGAATCCGATTTTATGCCCATATTAACTCGAAAAACTTCTTTTAATAATAGAAACACTCCTGCTGCATTAAACATTYTCTCAGTGCTCCTTTCACAGTGCCATCTGGCTTGACCTTATAAAACTCAATTCATAGCCTGGCTAGTGTACAGCAGAGGAGTAACAGAGACATTGGCTCTGAAAATCCCTGAAGAATTCACTGTGAGTAATTCTTCCCCCTTCCTGGCTGGACTTCTAGCAATGAAGACCTACAAAGATTTGTTCTAGAATCGCTGCTGTCACTTGACCCTTCCCCACAGATCACGCAGCAGAATAAACAGGAGCAGGCAGCAGAGCAAACAGCAGAGCTCACTATAGAACTGGGTCTCACAGCCTGACAAATCAGTGCCAGACAACTGCRTGTGTGCTGTTAGAAAGAACAGCCCCAGGATTTCATCCTGGTYTGTGCACAAACAAGATGAGCAATGCTGCTCACTCAAGAGCTCGCTGCCCCATGAAACTGGCTTTGAAATTTGCCCATCCAACCACTGCCACTCCAGAATCCACRTGGGACAGGGACACTGGGAAAGCCATGTCCTCCACAGTCCTCCATGGGTAATGCAACACAGACACATCAGCACGTATCCTCCCACATCAACGTCCTCTGAGCGTTTCACCACTTCCTGAAACAACCATAGGAGCCCTAATGTGGCACAAGAAAGAACCAGAAGCTACTAACAAATGCTCTAGACCATCCATGGGCTTGTTGCAGGTGAGACTCCTATGAAATCCCAAGATCACACCACCATGTTCCCATTAACTTGGTCTCAGAATGAATTCCTCAACACTGTATTTTCAAGATCTGCACAYGTACAGCTCCTAATGTCCACTTCCCTATCCATCTCCTCTTCATGATGCCCATGRTCCTACTAGCTAGCTCATATAGTTAATACTGTTCTTTCATATCCCACACAGACTACAATTCAGCAGCTTTAAGACGGCAAGTCCTGCAATTCCAAACAGTCAGCATATGGCAAAAAATAGCATCTTGAGATATTTGCAGATTAAAGCATATAAACAATTATCTTATTTACTACAGAAATTGTTTGCAATTTCCATGTAGGTTTTGTTTGTTTGTTTTAAAGACAAAGACTTAGAAGCTTAAAATTACCACACACCTGTACTCTACATGAGAAAAGTATTTTGGCAGACAAAAGAATCTATTTTCAAAGAAGGTATTCTACATTTAACATGGTGTGTTACCCTGGAGTGTTTCATATCAACAATTTAATACCTTCTGAAAGCAGTATCATATTTTTTCTTATGAACCAGACAAGTGTCCACAAAGGGGCAAGAAAGATTGGCAGCACTTCCACCTCCTCATTCAAACAAAATTTAGGATAGTCCTTAAAAAAAATATTGACAAATACTATTCCTACAGTGACRCCTGTATTTAACAAAGATGTGATCGTCAGTTAATATTTTTACAGCACTTTGGCTATCTTACAGTTGATGTTCTTAACTTAGTCCAGCAACTTTTTATCATGGGAATGTTTCTGCAAATTTAATGAAATACTAATACTTTAACATATAAAAGAATATACAGTAATGGGYTGAAAGGAACTCAGTATGCAACCACAAAAAACAAACAATGACCTCAAATAATTCAGATTCCTTTTAGAAAATAATTGTCTTTATTCTGTAGCTTTGACTACAAGCGCTGCTATTTAGTTTTATTTTGCACATGTGTGTGAGCATGCATACACTTACAGATAAACTCCATTATTCAGTATCTCTTGCAGGTGAAGACCAGGATTCTCACCCATCTAGTACTCTCCAWACCCCATCCCCATGGAAACATGGTACTATGGACTGTCCTTGACAAGGCAATTCAAAGCAAGAGCAGAGGAAAGATAACCAGGTTACCAGACAAACAGTGTACTTAGGAACTGGTGAYAAATTAAAAGTCTTCTTGTGCAGATCTATGAATTCCAGGAAATCTTCCTTAGCCCTTGATAGTATGCTTCACCCAGGACACAGAAAGCTAAGGCCAGTAAACTATCCCAGAGGGGAATGGATGAAGGGGGACTTTATGAACCTGCCTTTTTTGTTCCTCTTGGCCTGTTTATGCACTCTGATCTTCCCAAAAGCTGTCTATCAATATGACATACAGCAAAAAAAATTTGGTGGGATGTTTTTTTTGGTGAATGACAAAACAACTGAAATAACACAAATGCTTTTGAAAACTGGAAATTTATCTAATTCACAATTCTAATTCAGAAAGATGATTGAGTGGTACATATTTGGAAAAGACAGAATGGCTCTTCATCATTTTTTAAATAATCCATTTTGAATTTTTAGAATGTCATTTTGTTCTGATTTTTTCATAACAAAAGAGTTTCAAATACCATTAGTCAGCTCTTCTGTGGATAATACCATTCAGATACCTGATGCCTCTCTTCTGTCCCTTGAGCATTTTCCCTGTCCAAAGGCAGCAGATGGAAGACATCTCCCCTGTGGGGCGTTTATGGCACAGTCAGACCCCAGACGTGGTTCACGTATTGGCGCAGACCCTCTGGCTGTGTCTGAATTTGTGACATCTGCTTGCACCAAGAGCAGATCAGTAGCGTAGCCTGAACCAGACAATGCTGAAGGCCTACACCTACACAGCATGTAGATCCTGCAGCTTTGCTGTGATTTCCTGGACCAAACATTCCCACACTGCACACAGTCTGAACCTGTCTGACTGTGTGATTCACCAGCTCAGGAACACTGACTTACTTCCTTCCAAAAGGAATGTAGCTTATGCACACCAAAAACAGCCTGTAAACCACAGWGTGATAAGGGAGGAGGAGTAGGCTTCCTCCAAAACTGTAGCTTCTGATTAGAAATTCTTTTTCTTTTGAAAGAAATCACTGGGCCAGAAAACTTGTGCATGGGCTTTTGAAACTCTCCCTTGAAATAACATTTCAAGTTCAATGTATCACACACCCACTTCATTTCAAGACATATTATGGATTGGTGTACTTAGAATTCAGCTTTCTAAAGCATTCCCAATAGGATTCTAATTTGCACCAGTTAGTCTGAAATAGCTTTGAACATAACTGATTTAATCCTCCATAGCACTGCAATGGCTCATGCTGGTGTCGCTCCAGGAAATTCATAAGCACTGTGGTCCAAGAAGATGGACAGGGTAATGGAACAAGGAGACAAGAGCTACACCTTTGTAGCTATGGCCTGAAATGCTACCAGAGCCTGGTCAGACTGTCAGTTTTTATTCAGCAGTAGAAAATGGGTGCAGASTAACCTAGGGATTCTCTCAGGAAACACAAACATATTTTCTCAGACTTTGCTGCTGCCGAGCAGATGTCTGTGCTTCAATTAATTCCTCCTTCCCTTACCACGCTTTCAAATGAAACCCAGGCTCTACCAAGCTGCTTTCCTCATAGGTAAACATAGCTTGGATTTACCTTCTGGACTGAGCAGCTGCAGTGACAGTCTGTGGGCAGAGAGCTGTCAGCAGACAGCCCTCTCCTAAAGGCCTCTTCTGCACTGGTGCACCACCACCTGAACCACAGACCAAATCTACTTCTCATGAGTGTGATTTAAAACTAAATACATTAAAAGGAGAATTACTGCTTTAAAAGTAACAATTTGCTCTCAAAACCAAACATTTATTCTTAAGGAAATAAAGAAGAGTGACGATGAAATGCTGATCTTTCAAAATAACTAGAATATAAAAGCCCTGGCATGTCCATAAATTTGGGACTTCAAAACGTGCATGACAAAGTCATGACAAGGGACTATCTCTGAAATATTGGTTGATTTATAACAAATATCAAAATGCATTTAAATAAATTCCAGWGGGTTCCAGTGGGAACCATAACAATATAATGATTAAAAATACTAGTATTTACAAAATAAATATTTATTTTCAAGAAATTAAGTGCTCAGTTTAGTCTTATATATTTAGTTGCAAATATGTGAAAAGACTAAAGGAGTGACCAACTTGATGCTTAGAGGGTAAGAGAAATGCAAGTGGAGATCCCYTTCAAAACASTTATAAAATTCATATTTMACCAAGATTTTACTGCTTGTAAAAKGCATAACKGTGTTTTCTRTAAATATTCTCCARCCATGGAGGTGCTTTCCCATTCCTTCCCCTTCCACAGAAAGCAAAGCAATCACCATTCATTTTCTGTTTGTTTGCTCACTTCTGTCCTTTATACAGTTTTTACACTTTCATTTATTTTTCTGCCTAAAGTACGAACATCCTACAAACAAAACAGAAAGTGCAAGCTAAATTCAGAAAATCTGTCATAGAGGGTCAAAGGTGGACCCCAAGAATCAAAAGTCAAGGTGTTCTCCCCACAAGYAGAGGTGAAAGAAGAATGTAATCAAGAGTTAGCTGTTGGTAGTTTAWCAGCCACTTATATTCAGTCAAGAGCAAGGAAAATACAAGCAAATACTGAGATAGCAAAAKGATGGTTTTCTTACATACAAGACTATATGATTTTTCATACAGTTCTGTACTTTGCTCCTAAACATTTCAAGGTGGTTTCAAACCACCACTATTGGCCAAGGGTGCAAACTGCAGTTACCGTGGCAATATGTGTAAGCCAGACATAAAAAAATTAAATATTTTAGAACTTAGAGCAAAACACAAAAATCTCCCAAAAAGCTTGATTGACAGGTGCTTATTTTTACCGAGAAAAGCAATTGCACAAATTCTTGCCTAAAGCAAAAGGCTAATTATACATAACATTTTTGAGAGCTCTGAAACACAAATTGGAATGCACCCATACTTATAAGCAAGGACCCTCCCCTTTAGGAAAAAAAAAGAAAAAGCTTTAGAGGAATTCAGTATGCTGGTTATTTCTGCAGAACTACAAAGGTAGATAAAACAAAAGCACTGAGTACAATCAATAGTTTAGAAATCAAAGCAAAACCTTACTTCAAAAAMCAGAAGCAGACTTGGGAAGAGCAGCTGATTAACAAAAAACATTATTTGAACTCAGCAAGGAATTTAAGCAAAGCATTTCTCATTCTGCTATTTAGGCAAAGCGTGCACAGGCTCTAACACACATAATCAATTATGGAGAAAGCTGTAGCATCTGAAATATTTCCTCCTTGCAAGAAATGCTGAAGTTACAAAGATTCCCTTGACTGCAGCTTAGTTCATTTTCTGAACASTGCCACCACAATCTGTGCCCAAGAAGTACTTAAACCACTCTGCAAATGCATTTAAGCTCCCCAGTTAAAAACGGAATCTCTRAGTTTGCAAAAACATCAGTTAAAACTCACATGGGACAGATCAACATCAGTTACACTCAATAGCTAGAAAATGAACAGACTAAGCTCAAATAACACTCACTAAATAAATAATTACAGCAATGCTAAAAAAGCTAGCAGCAGTTTCAGAGATTTTTGGCTGTACAATGCCCAGCTAAACCCCAGGGCACAACCAAGCAACACAAAGCAATAAGAAAMCCCAATGTCATTATTAGATTTGGTCACCTGCATTCTGCGTTCAGGKTAGATTTTTCAGAAATGCATTCTGAATGTTTTCAGTCTGTTTGTACAGACATAGGTGAATGTTAGATCATACCATTCATGTACTGCATATAACTTGAGCAGGATTATTAAACTCAGATTTTTGGTTCCTCAGTCATGTAACGTAATGACAGGTGCTTTGCTGAAGCTTGTTTTTCAGTGAAGGCWTAGACTTTCTTGAAAATCAAGTCCMTTAAATTTCCTTCTCTCTTATTCTGTCTTTGCAKATCTCAAAATCTAAAGATTCAAAAGCATTGATCAAATAAGAGTTTTTGCTCTCTATTGCTAATTGGTACTATATCAGTTCTTGTCAAACTCTATTAAAATGGGTTCTATTTCACACAATGTACCAGAAGATTTGCACGTTTTTTTTCGAACTGAAGTTGTATTACAAATATCCAAGTAAAAGAAAGTGCTGTGCTGAAGTAAACTAYATAAATTGCCTCTACTCTGTGTAGCTGAGAAGTTTCTCCAATAATCTTCTCAAAAGTCTTCAAAGACTCCAACTTCTTCAAAACCCTTAACAATAGAATATTTGTTTACAAGAGGGTAGAAATCCCCAGATTTATTATTTAATCAGGAGAACATAAAGCGAAGTTTGTAAAAGATCAAAGAAACAGAGATGCAGTAAGAAAACAGTAAGCTACATAAATTGGAGAAACCTTCTAAAATATSTATTATATGCCTGTTACATTTGTTTTTCTGCAATTATAACAACCAAAATCCCAACCAAACTTTTTGAGAGCATGCAAGTATTTTATCTAAGGAGGTCTAATGTTCTAGTCAATAAAGCAYAAGTGACTAATTTTGACTTTCTGGTTAACACCACTAAAAAAAAACCCTAAACCCAAAACAACCTAATAAAAACAAAAACATGATATCTAAATTCAATTAGGATCTTGATTCTCACATCTGACATTGATAGAAGTTTTGCCCTTCACTGAAATAAGAGCACAATAAAAGCCATTTAGCATAGCCCACAACACTTTGGTATGAACGTACGAAATCTAATACGAKTGATACAAAATTCACCTACTTCAGTATCTCAGTATTACACAACACATCAGATACCGCAAGCATAACAGAATCTGCTTGGAATGAAAATKGTAAGAGTAATGGCATTTATTTTAATTAGCAGGCTGGGTATTTCTAAGACATCTCTGGCATCCTGCTGCCAATTATCCCGATATGTACCGTTTTATCAAGCCATTCAAAGCGTATCCTTAAGGGCAATTATATAATTCAGTAACTCAAGCTATCAAATTCCCTTCAAGTCAGTGAAAAYATTCCTCTTCCACATGGGGGGATATCATTTTCCAGCTTGGGCAGGTGCTCATATTAAAATATACTGTTTAGGATTCAACATTTTACTTAGGATAGTCTTCCCAAAGCACCAACAAATTGTTCTTATTTATTATGTGTTTCTTTTACTCCCTCCCTTCAACACCCTGTATGTTTGCAGGTCATCAGCTAACAGCACATATGCTGTAACACTGCACAAAGAAACAACTTCACCCTTCACCTCTGCTCCTTCCGCTTCTCTCCCTTCTGCTAATGCAGCAATCCATCCCATAATACATACAAGCAATAACTACACATACACCTGCTCTCATGATAGGCTTTGTGCTGGCACATCCAGAAAGGAAGTCATGGCAACTGATGCATTTCTGAGAGCATTGATATTGCTTTGGAGATGTGAGGCCAGTAACATTTGCCTCATCCTACCCTGGGCCTAACTCTGCAATAACAATGGCCACTTCATTTCACATTTACAAATGTTGCTAAAAGAACTATGAAGGTATCACTAAAATACTGGAAATAAATGTCACCATTCATAAGCAAAAGGCTTATTTACTCAAATGCTGCTCAACACATACTGTCTCTTCATATTTTTTCACCAATATGAAACATAAACCCTTTTTTACCCTATTTTGCATATGTTGAAGCAAAATCCTATCTTGCATTTTTTTTAGAAAAAAATAGTTTCAGATTCTCCAATATTGTTAATTTAATCTTCTTTTTAGATTTCCAGTGATCTTTTCCAGCAAAATTGTCAACCTGAGTTAATTCAAAATCATTTACTTACCTTAAGGCTTTCACTCAGCCTTCTGAGTATTAGAGCACTGAGTGCATTCCTTTATATTGACTCCAGAGCACCTGGTATTGTTAATTGTCTGCCAGAGACCAAAGAATTCATCAGCATATTGCAAAGACATCAGGTGCCCTAGCATAGAAATCTATTGTGTATATATATAAAAAAATCAATATGCTCCTRCCTAAACAAGGTTTTTTCCATGCCAGCCCAAACCCATTTGTCTAAAGCAGGTGACATWTGGAATATTTACTGTACACTAAGCTCTTGCTGCTGTTATTCCATAGCATAATCATTTTCTCCTTTCTGCTCTCAGAATTTGAATTTTCACACACATCAAGCTTGGGAGACTTTAAAACTTCTTAAAATTGAATGTTTAGAAYTTATTTTCAGTAAACAGTTTAAACAACAGCTACCAATTTATCTCAACAGCTTCTTCATTCAGCCTTCACTTAAAAACTCAAACTCAGAATTAAATTTCACCCATTTCTTTTCTTTTGAAACACACATAATCAAAACCTGCAATCAGCATTACAATGGTTTGTCAAGGCTGCATCCTGGGCTGTCTATAACAGAGTTTGAAGCTTACACATACCTCCCTCACTTGGATCAGGGTACCTCCCCTGTCTATTCTTTGTATTGCTCCTTTTTTTCCCCCTCCCCTCCATATTTCAGTTTTGTGACTAACAGTTGTGAAGTGACAGACTTCAGGCTTGRAAAGTAAATTCCATGATAGAATTACGGTCCATGTAACATGTCTGACCAAACGGCAGGAGTTATTGGAACAACAAGTGCTTGGAGTTTTTATCTTCCCTCCCTGCTCCTCTCTGTAGAAATTGCCTTACTCTTCAAAGAATGCAAGTTGCTATTGTACTGAGGACTTCTAACATGAATTTTTTTTGCTTGTCTGCTTGCTCAAAAATCCTGTTAAATCCAAAACTCAGTATTATTTGAAAAAATTAACTCCCTGGCCTAACCATGCAAAAATAATTATGTAGTGTAGAGTTGATGATGGTACATGTGTTATCAAAAGGAACTACAAGAACACTTAATTCTATACCACGTAGGATCTCCTGTACTTTCATTATGTCCTTTCTTGTTCCTTCTGTAGGGCAAACTCTCATGTTTCTTTTAACGAGRAAGCTTTTAATGAAAGCTCTCATTATTATCTATTAGCTTCTACCCTGATCAGAAGTGATGGTTGTTTCAGGCAAGAAGGCACCCTCAGATTGCCAGTGGAATTATAGAACATCAGCACTACATTCCTTCATAAGTTTTACATCCTCCAGCACCTGCCTTGCACAGGTGCCGTTTCTGACAAGGCATCTTCCTACCTATTTCCCATAGGAATGTGAGCAAGCACACCTATTTCCCATAGGTTCCTCTATCCAGGTGGCATTGCCCAGCATTTGTCAAAAGGGCAAAAAGAAGCAAAAAAGAGGGAAAAAAAAACCTAAGAAAAAGGTAGGGGAAAAAACCCAAATCCAGTCAGAGCTTGAAATAAACCATTACCTACATCCTTGTAGACACCTTTGACTTCACCTAATCTAAATCCTTCTGTTGCTTCTGAACACCTTGCCATTCATTTCTAAATTGTTATTTAATAAGCTAATGAAAAGAAGCCCTTTAATATGAAGCCCCACGTGCCTCTAACCAAAGCTGAAAATTCAGTTTGTCCCTACTCCTTAATTTTAGTTGCAGTTTCTAATCTTATAACATTTCTTATTTTCTAAGCTCCTGACAACATTATGACTCTTTTTTTATTTTTTTTTAAATGAAAGGTGGGTATTTTAGGAAGTATTTTGGAAATCAAGACAATACTACGGAGTTAGGCAGAGCAAATAGCAAAAAGGTTCGAGACCAGAAATTTGACTCTGACACATGGAGAGCTTGATATAACCTACAAATGTTATAGCTACCTTTTTTTTTTTTTTTTAATATTCAAACAAACCATAATGGATTAATTGAAAYTGGACAAAATTCTTTAATAATACAATCCTCTAGAGCACTGGTTTTGTTCTTTCTTCATTTGCTAAATGGAGATGACAGCATTTACCCAACTTCTCTGTAGGGTACCATCACACCTACAAGTSAAAAGTGCTGTAGGAAATATATATAATGAATGCATCTTAATTTATTYTTTGTTGCTAGAGATAATGGCATTAAAAATTGAAAACATAGTTTAATTGGAACATAAGGCAAGATGATTCCAAATCTATTATCATTTCTCACCCTAATAATTAAGGTCTAATATAACAAATAGCTAAAAATATTTTTTATTATGTTGACAAAAAAATGGCATTCAAATACTCTTCAGAATAACCAAAACATACATGAAACATTGCAGCCTCTAGAAAATCAGCTGAACTCCAAATCACACCAAAATGTTTTGCTACAAATGGTGGTGAGGTTATCTTCTGAACCACGAACTACSTCATCACATAGTCTTTTGTTCAAATTATTCAGGCATGCCTAAGAAAATTTTATCTTTCTCAAACATAATAGATATATTTCCCCATGCACATTTGTGCTTCCATAGGAGAAAATGTTACAATTGAAACTATTTTAAGAACTTCAGGCTCCAGTAGCTTCATTTTCTGGCTCTGTGTAGGCCTAAATAAATAATTTTCTACACATCTATTTGTGACTCAGTCACAAATCTTWTCAACCTTTTGTAGGCAAAAATGGCTATCAACATTTGAATAAAGAAGCAGAATAAAAAGGCTTCAATATTCTTCCCAAATGGCTGAAATTACCTTCCCAAATGTAACAACAACATGAATCACAAACTGGGCCTAAATTTTTCAGGCAGGTGCACATTAAGGTGATTTTTAAATCTTAGTAAAACCTTGCTGAAGCCAGTGAAAGGCTCCAGCTGAACAGAAACACCTTTCAGGTGAGTCTCCGCCTGAGACACAAATACTCATACCAAAACGTAACTCTGCTTACGGTTCACGGTAGTAACACATTTTCTATGATGGATAACATTCTCCCTACCAAAACMYTTACATTTACAAGGCCCTTACATTACAAGGGCCTCAGGGTTGATAGGTATGTTTGTTGCCTTTCTTAAAATTAAGAAAACATATTACATAAGGAAACATTAGTGTGTTTGTACAGATACGTACATGTATGTGTATCAAAAAAGAGGAACTTATCTACAGTCTCACATGCTGCTTTGCTGCCCTGTCTGTCACTAAGGATCAAAAGTCTCTGAGCAACTTTTCTYAGCAAATTTGCTAATTTCTTCATTTATTCTTACACAGTTTTAAAAAGAAATCTAGTAATAATTTAATATTAAGAAAAGTGATCATTTAGTCCTATTTGTCTGCATTGCCTGTTTTTTAAAAATCAGTATTCAGTCCATGAAATACATCCCCTCTTATTGCTCAAGAGCTTCCACTGAGCAAACTCCTTGAAAACTTTTCAATTCCAAGYGTAGCACAGCAACCTGATCACCATAATTCACATTTGAGAGATCCCTCGAGGCCCTCTGCTCGATTTTCAAGAGTGATTTTGCCCTCAAAATAGGTGGATTTYTCCCCAGCATTCCTGGTTTGAGTAYGACTWTTTTCTTTACCAACTTCATTATTCTTTGAGTATAGAAGTCAGCCTTCTTGGTGTGCAGCTTGCCCATTACTGCAACCCCTTTTAGAAACTAGCATCAGATGTCAAATCCATTAATTTTCCTGGTATCAAGAACAATTTAGGAGACAATTTTCATACCACAGTTCAATCATTTAATTTTTGAGTTCCTACAGAACCTGTGAGCAACTGCCATCTGGTTCTGGAGACTAATTTCTTTTTACTCATTTAGTCTAAAACTTACTCTTGACACTTCCAATTAAGGCAGCCCTCACACAGTGAGAGACTGATGTGAAAACTCTTCTAAACTCTTCCAGTAAAAAAAAAAAAAAGGCAATGCAAAAAAAATTTTTTGCAGTCATTAACCATCTTCCTGTGGTGCTCCTTTCTYATTCTCCTCTTCAGATAGCACACTCACTCAGAAACTCTCCAGAAAGCTTCCTCCTGATATCTCTGCAAAAAACTCTCCTTGGTTGTTTTTTTTTCTAATTGCTGCCCCCATCTTTAAAAAGCACTTTAGCTGTACTAATTCACTGGCAAGTTCAGTCACCCATGTTACAGAAAACCAAAGTAAGTAATCAAAACTGAATTGCTAGTCATTCCACAAAGAAACTTCATTTTCCTTTCAAATCCTAGCAATARACTGCTACTTCTCTTTCCCTAAGCATTTTGATCATTTTTGATAACCAGAAAAATATTTAAGACTAAGATGGCAATAAGGATTGATAAAAATGAGAAAATGTACATGTCCAAAGCACCATTACAGCTTGTCTGCAAATTCAGCAATGATTTAATTGGCTTGGTTCTAACCATGTTTTCCAAAGCTTTCTCCATAAAGCAGCTCAATTTGTTTTCCTCATARAATATAAACTGCCAAATTTGTGGCCAAATGTTTTGCTCAGATTTTCAAAATCAAAGGGGAGATGTCTGCAGGAAATCCTTCTTTTATAAAAATAATTACATTCCAAGAAAATGCCAAAAGTATTTGAGAAATGAGTAATCTACTATCACTGACTTAGAGAAAGACACCATCACCTACGCAGGAGCTTTCAAATGACTGGAATAAGATACAATCCTGTATTCATGGAACATCCTGAAGTCTTCCAGAGCTGATGATAAGATGAATAATAGCAATAATGAATGATGCGCTGCTATTTTTTCATTACTGAGTAATTTGCTTGAGAAGTCATTAGGTAATTTGGGTTTAAAATGAGATGCTGAGCTGCTGTTGCTGCTGKTTTTTTTTTTAAGTTTCAGATTCCTGACTTCAGCTGGTAGTTATGTAATACTATAAAAGCAGATCCTCTGATTTCCAAGAATAGTTTTACTGAGTATATACAGTTAACTATGCAAGAGAACCCAAGGGTTCTGCAAATGACATACTGMTGTATATTTTTTATTATTGCTCCAGTAAACATGGTTATTTCACCAATAAACCTTACTGAGGTCCTGTGCAACACCAGGAAAAAAAAGATTGCATGTAATACTTTGCTTGTGCTCTTGATTGYGTACCATAATGTTCTGCTACATTACCTGCTGCAGAAAATTAAATTATATGCTTACTTTAATTTTCTCACCTGCCAGCCCTGGAAAGAAGGCTATTATATGAAAGAAGTTCATTTATATCAAAGATTATTATTAAGTGCAGGTTGGCAAAAGAAACTGCAATTACCATTTTATTGGCTTTCATTAGCAAAACAAAACAGAAGAATCTCTGTTACTACTACGTATTTCCTGAGTTAGTTCAGTAACTTTTACTCTGCTCTCTAAGCTTGCAAGCAGGCAATAGAAATGTTTAATTGTCATGTATCCATGTAAATTCAGTCACAATGTCTGTTTCCCTTAAGCCAAAYATTTTGATTTCACCAATGGAAGGGATTGAGAAAGCTCTTGCAGAACACCTCCAACAGCCCTGCAGGGAGCAGGGAGCTCAAAGAGGGAAGGAGTCAGGGACCTCTGGAAGCGATGCGAGTTCTCAGGGAAAACTCCTGGACCACCCTCTGTAACTGGATAATCTCTTTGGATCTAGCTGATCCTCATTCAGACAAAGAACTGAAAAAGCAAGGGCAAAATACAAACACGCCCATCCCTTCAGAGCCTAAGCCCTTCCAGCTCATGAAAATCAAACTGAGCTCCTATACACAAATGAAATTTTACAAAGGTTGCTTTGCTGATACTTGGATCTCTGTACGTTCAGAGCAGCAAAAAAACCAACTTATATCACCTTTGCAAAATGGAGATATGGAAAAGAATGTTAGTCGTCCAAAGGACTCTGTGAAAAAAATTATTTTATAATGGTAAAGAAAAATAAATAACAACACTACCACTGTGACATAACCAATATAAAACTAATCATATTAAAAATATAAGCATTTTAATTGCAAATGTCTGCATAATCTTACAAAAATAAGGCAGAAAACTGGAAGAGTGCAGTGCAGCACAGCAAGACAGAACTGCTCCATTTGATCAGTATGGAAAATTACATTAATTGCAGAATAAAAACATGACAGATAAAAGCAGCATTCAAGAAGTTGCATTATTTTTAAAACACCAGTTTACTCTTCTTTCTGAACTGATAGATCTCTAAAGAACTAGCATCTCAGACTTCCAAGGCAATCAAATTAGTGCTAAGATACATCACTCCATCAGTGCAAATTGTTTCTCAACAACATTTCAGAAAACTGTTTCTCAACGACATTTTTGTGTTTCTAATTTTTTGATGGAGCAGGTTTCCAGTGTGCAATAAACAGCTCCACCTACTGTCCCAGAAGTAAAGAAAGCATTTCCCAAATCTACATTTCCAGGCTGYGGCAAGTACAACAGATTCCTTACCRTGCCCAAATATCRAAGARAACCAGCCATGTAAAACCCCACTSTAAAGTTCTTCAGATGTCCTTTAGGCAAGTGAAGGTCCCCATCCCAGTCAGAAAAAGTATAAGAAACCCACTGAGACACAGACCCTCCCATTCAGCTCCTGACACAGTGTGCTATATGGGAAAGATGCTCCCCAGCAGGTCCTGCTTTCTTGATATCTTGCATAAACAGCTGACTCTCACCACCACTGTCTGTCTCACAGTGAGAATCTGTCCGAAAAAACACTACACAGGCCAAATCAAAGCTTGACACAACCTGTTGTGGATTTTTTTCTGAATTTTGAACATGTGAGATTCTTGTGTCTGAGAGGGAGTGTATCCAGCAGCAGGAAAACACAGCCAGCTTGAGCTTGGATCTTCTGACATGAGGAGCAATGCTGTGCCATCCCCTACCAAAGCAAGGGGCAAAATTCACATGATCAGCTCCTACAGTCCCATGGTATCTCGGCTGTTTGGATGGATTGATCAGACTTTCACTCAGTTTTCTTTGAGTAAGACTCTCCTTTGTAAAYAAATCAATCATCAGTGGAGAAAAAAGAAAGATTGGACTTCCTTCCCTTTCAAAAATCACAAAAACATTCAAACACTATGGTGAGATGGTACTCAGAAAAGCACAGTTTGTGATCTTTGAGCCCCAAGCTATGGTTTGTAACTCTCATAATACTTTAAATGGGAAAGCAAGCTTATTTAACTTATCGCTTTAAAAGTTTCCTGTTTTAAATAACATACAAAAACTTTTGTATGTAACTTAACATACAAAAAATTAACTCAGATACTACTCATGTGCTTTATAGGGCAGTTGGTTTTCTTACATTCCAAATTAAACCAGTATAGTCCACCCACAACTCCTATCCCAATCAGCAGATTTTAAGCATCTTTTAAAAAACCTGGTGATAACACCTGTTAGTGTGAAAAAAGTAGAGCACAAGTTGTCTGGCTAGCTCTTTGGGAAACACCATGAGACTGCCCAATTGCAGTCCTGGCAGYATTCATCATCCTTRGGGTGGGATGGTATCATTAGATTTGTAACCACAACTAGTTGTTTGAAACTACTGTGACTTAAGATGGACATAATATGCTTCATGCAGAAAGGAAAAATATTTGCGAAGTTCTTGTGGGTTTTTTTCCTTGTTCCTTTTTTTTTTTTTTTTTTAAATAGCATAAGACTAGGATGATTCAAATAAATTACACTGAAGTTAAGTTTCTGAGGGCTTCCTTTTGCTCATGTGAACCAACTGGCATGAAGAGCCGTGTCAATGGATCACGGTACATCTATTAGAGGGAAAAGCTGTGCTGGGAATTTGAAAATGACCCAGTTTCATGTCCTTGTACGGGGTGATAGTGGAGTAAGAATGTTAGAGAAGAGAGTTGTGCAGAGCAGAAGTCAGAGTAGCAGCATATGGCTTCTCTTTCACACAGTCTTGCCACCTTCCCCCAAAGCCTCAGKCTGGATCATGAGGCACGCTTCTTCACCCTGATGTTAACTGCTCCTATAAATGTCACCTGCCAAATGTGAAGCCATCAAACACAAGGCTTAYGGCCCAGAATGCAAACCAGCAATGAACACGCCAAGATCCTTATCCCAGCAAYCTTCCTCTGTCTCACTCTGACTGGAGTCTGCTTCAACYCCTAAATTTAGGATCTGTCAGTGTATCAAGTAGATGGCACTACAAGCTTTGGCTGAGTAGGAATGGGGTGCACACTCAATAGGAATATATTTCAGTTTCAGTACAGCTTAGAAGGATGCACAGATTAGCACAACCTAAATCTTGGGAAAAAGAAGTGAAACCTTCTTGCCCTTTGCATAAGACACTGGCCAGATGACTAAGTGCAGTTACAGGCAGCACGCTGCTGCCAAAACTTTAAAAAATGGAAACTGACAATTTAAGACTGTCATTTTTCATAAATAGGGGTTTAGTCAGTAAATAGGAAAAYTTCTCCTGTGAGAAGGAATTTACATTAAATGCCTTGTACAACATCTCATCTTTGYCCTTAATTATTAGGATAGCAAGTRGAAATGTGTCWATTTCAAGGAAGTTACTATTTTCCYCCTTTCCCAGCAGTGAAAAGATGGTTGGCTGAAGCCAGGCTTCATGTCAAGGCACTCACAAGGAGTGTTACACCTCGAATTATTCCAGGCGACAACAGCACTCCCCTTACCTGGGATCACATATGTATCTAAGCCCTCTCAAGAACATTGAGAACTGTGTTGGTAGTGGAGGCTGCACACCTTGCTTCACACTCATCAACACTACACTGATTAGTTCAAGCTGACCTTAAGAGGGTGGCCAGCACCATCTACACACACAGGGCAGCACRGACACCCCAGAAGTGGTGCCCATAAACACCCTGGTGCACAGACACCAAATTCCACGGAATTTCTGCAACTTTGCAAATAGAGATACCTGAATCAGTTATAACATTGGGCAATTCCTGAGCTGATGTGGCTGCAGTGAAGCTACAGTTTTCRTGATTCCATGTTGTTTTGATTTCCACGTGCAGTGAGACAGGAATGCTACAGCTATTCATTCACTTATGCCACTCAATATTGATGTCACAGACCACTGCAAGAAGAAGCTCAGCAAACTCAGCAACAAAGAACCCCAACAATTTAACAGCTCATTTCTAAGGAAGCAGAACAGGTTTTGGGTGTTTGCTTTTGAGACCAAGACTTTCACAGAGGACGTCTCCAAGTCACTGCATGTGTGATCATGTTTCCTCAATGTGTGCCCTGAACCACAAGCTATCACCTTTGCTGTAGCACAGTAAACAAATGGATTGTCCTCCTTTCAAAAGGTACAGTTAGAAAGCACTCAAGATCCAGGGGCATGATGTATCAGTTTCCAGCATGAAAGCTCACAAAATTTGTCTCTTACAGCCTTTTGAACCCTGTGATTAATGCAATCACAGGCAAAACCTTATCATCACTGTAATAAAAATATCTGCTGCAACTAAAACAAAAGTTAGCAATCTCGTGCTTTGCATATATCTCAGTTTAAATAAATTAGGTCAATCCTCATTTTGTTCTTTCTTATGGATAAACTAYGTAAATTCTATATTTCTTTAGATGAATAAAATGTGAAATACTGTACAATCCTGGAAAACACTGTTTTAGGGTAAGTGAAACATAYAGCTGRATTCACAAAACACACTTAAAAATTRATGTTMTCTCRTCTAATTTTTGTAATGTCCTCTTATTGCTCAGTACAATAAAGCAAACTCAGCAAAGGGGCCTTAACATTGAGTTAAGTTGGTGTTTTATGAGAGAATTTATTAATCAGAAAAAAAGAAGTTACCACATTCTGATAGGTTTCATATTTACTTTCATGACAGACTTTTATTCTCATATATTGTAACATGATTAGCCGAAAATTCCAACATTCCAAAAAATGTAAATATACAAGACAAAAAATGTGGTGGGAAAAGAAAACATACTCAGCATCAAGAACAATGTGYATAAAATAGCTTAGTTTGTTATTGGCTCTTTATTATTAAAAGAAAGAATGAAAGCTCCATTGTACTGAAAAAAGTAGCTGTTCAGATGCCAAGTCTTAATAGCTCCATATGTCTCATCAGCCAACAATCCTGAGTTTATTAAATTCCAGAGGGGAAAAAAAGTCCATAGTAGAAATCAAAGCCATGCCTTTTTCACCTTAAAGAAAGAGATCACGCTGGCTGCATCCTGCAAAGAGTCAGAGTACAGGATAACCCAGTGTCCAGATAAGATCCATCAGAGCACGAGGGTGAGCTTTTCTACATTTCTTCAACACAAGTATCACTCCTAATTTAAAAAAAAAAAACCAGCTTTCCCCTAATTCCTTACATATGCAATAGGGATACATTAGAACATATTAAAGAAATTAAATTCCAACATGTGGGCATGATGGAGATTTGGGCCATTAGGGATTTTTTAAAATTTTAATAWAAAGTAGCAGTTTCAGAACAATTCTGAAATTTCGAAACAGTCTGTACTGCAATACAGTGGAGATAGTCAGAGG
This sequence comes from Malurus melanocephalus, assembly GCF_030028575.1. Taxonomy (NCBI): domain Eukaryota; kingdom Metazoa; phylum Chordata; class Aves; order Passeriformes; family Maluridae; genus Malurus; species Malurus melanocephalus. Next base: position 224,521 of record NW_026623884.1, on the reverse strand, counting down.
GGGTGCAGTGCTGTAAGTTCATATAAACTTCATATAAGCCAGTTGTCAACAATCATAATTTGCTCACAGCCTGGACTAGAAGGACTAATTGACTGGGAAAGGCCAGTCCACAGATTACCAAGAAACACCACACCTAATGATGACTGATATGATGAAGTTTTTATCACATTACGAGAACAGTTTACATCTTACCAGTGTGTTTCAGAGTACAGTGAAATACCACTTGTACTTCACAGGTCAAAGAAAAGATCAGGGCATGGTTTTGTTTCTCACTGCGGTTAGCTGAGAAAAAACATTGCCCCACTTTTGGTGCTGAATACCTTAAAAATTAATTTGGCTAATTTTCAGTATCAAGACATTTTACTGCTTGGAGCCTTGGTTGCAATTACTTGGAACCTTGGTTGCTGCAGATGTATTAACACTGAAAAGATAATATGAAACAAAAGGGACAAAATTAAATGTTTCTTTAAGTATTTGTAGACCTTTGTATTTCATTAACTGAACTCTAAGCCTTTGTGGCTGATGGACAAGAGGATATTAATTATAAAAAGCATGCACTTCAAAATTTGACATGTTTTTTCCCAAGTAATACAACCGTGCAGTATCCATGTACCTGTATTCATCTGTATTTTTCTCTCCCTTTTTTTTTTAATTAGAAGACTTTTTATTCAAAATTAAAAACATGGCCATTCAAACAACTTTTGAATACTAATTGTCTCTGTGATCTTCAGTGTCCTACCTCCTGTCTTTTGTCCTACTAGAGGACAGCTGACTAAAAGTGCTTTGAGCAACAGAAGCAAACATCAAGGCAGCTGAGATGCCTGTCTTGGTGCTTCACCTGACACACTGAAACAAAGAAATTTACGCTTTTTGAGGATGTGTCAGGCACATAGGTTATAAAAGAAGAGTTATGGCAAATTGGGCAGGGAAGGGTCTTCATGAGAACATTTAGTTCATCCCTCCCCACCAAGGCAGAATCACTTACAGCTATACAGCTCGTAGGGAATATTTCCTTATTCCAAAACTTCTAGAAATGGAGACCCTGCAGTTTTTGCAGGTAAGCACTACCAGGTCTCACCACCTTCAGTGTTTAAGGGTGCTTCTCAATGTGTACCCTCACTTCGATTTAAATGCATTATATTCATATCTTAACCAGCTGTTTACCCTATTATTCCAAGAATCTTTTTACTTATTCAGTCTGTGTCAGCCCGAGTGTGCCAGGCTGCAGGACCTCTGAGCTATTTCAGACTCACCCTTTGGTGCACACTGCATTTTATTTCACCTGTCTAAGCGAGGTTTCTCGGTGTTACAAAGCTGCTGCTCAGTCAGCTCTCAGGCCAGCAGCTGTGGGAGCTGCACACCTGCTGAAAGGGCTCCTCTCACTTCCAGCAAACACCAGAAAGGGCCAACGAGGACATGGGAAGAACACACATGCTCATGTTTTCTAATTCAATACACTTTGACCTTCCTTCTTTTGATGTGAYGCTCAGGGATCATTCATCCTTTTCTGAGGAKTCCATGGCACTGCCTTTCACACCTKACTAAGCACCAGTCAAAACAAGCTTTTTACCAAAGAAACGGAGTAAAGTAGTAGCTTGCACCATACCCCGCAGGAGATACAGTGACTTAAGTGAGATTATTGGGGAAAGTCTCTGCTTTCTGTAACAACAAGGTCCATAACACACCAACTTTACAGCAATATCCTCTCTTTCTCCCCCACTCCATGCACTGAAGGGTACAATGGAAAGGAAAGTGCACGATAGTTTTAAACTACTTACTTATTATCTTTCCAAAGGCTAGTAGTACATGAAAAAMATTTAATGAGGTTGGAATTAGGACAATTTAACCTCTTTGACTCAAGCGCACACATTATACGAACATCCAGCAACTTTATAAGACTAATCTTTACAAAGGAAGACAGGCAGGGACAGGAGGCGGTCTATTAAAAATTAACATCATACYTTTTACAAAATGAACTACAAAATCTTTTTTGAAATTCAACAAATCTTTCTGTAACTAAAATTCATTACTTTTCTATTCTACCGTACCAACCATGAAATTAGCCTTTGTCCTATTTTTATGTACCCTAGGGATATTGCTTTATGTTTTGTATTATGCACCTCACTGACTCCCTCATTTGATCATCTTTTGAGCACACAGTGAAAACATTTCCTGAGTAAATCACATAAATAGGTTTATTCTGAAACAATTTCACCCAGGCTGAAACCACAAGACACAGAGGTGTACAAGAAGAGGTCAAAAAGTACTGTGCTTTACATGCAAAATCTTTCCTGTAAATAGATACCAGTTCAGGGTTAATAACATGGGTAAGATCACCCACAAGGCACTGAACTCTGCTGTAAAAAGGAAAATAGATAGGTGAAAATAGATAACGCTGAAACACTACAGTCTAAGTCAGTGATGTGGCATCAGTCTTAAAGAGATGGAGTCATCACATMTATTTTCAATCCAAAATAGTCAGAAATAATAACTTGAGATCCCCCTAAAGCCTTGAATTCCTATTTATCCAAATTGATCAGATTTTTCAGGGAAGACTCTAGTATTCTAACTAATCAAAAGCAGCAATCAAGACACATCCACCTTATCTTACTTCATTCATTCAAAATCTCAACTGAGCAATTGAAAATTCTTATTAAAGGTAATTAAAATACAGAATGGCATAGCATCAGAAATAGAGGAAATCTACAGCAGGAAGTTGCAATCTATTAACACAAATTAATCTTATTTTGGAAGATATTTCCTCAGGTAGCTGACCAAGTTCAGGTTACTCTTGTTTTTCTTACACTGAAATTTCCCAAGACGGATTCTTATTTTCATCCTAGTCTGGCATTGAAAAAAGAGCACAACTGTCATGACATTTCTTGTACCACACTAAAATGCAACTAGGCTTTCACCTGTGGATGCATGAAGAATGCCTGTCTTTGATTCTTTAAAATTCATGCTCCCCACATTCTCTCATCTCCAGAGCTTGAATAAAACTTGCTTTAATAGTCTTAATGCTGTCTGAGTCTTGTCATACAGCAAACTACTACACAATGTCAATCAAAATCATGTATCTTTAATTTTTGATAGAGGTAAAACATCCAACAATAAAGCAGCAAAGATGGAAAGTTCTTCCTTTACTTCTTACAAATCTACACCTATAATTACTCATGACAGCTTCGGTTAAATGATTTCCAACAAAGAAGGTCAAGTCATAAAGGCCTAATTAATTTTACAAATACTCAGCAGGATAAACYAAGATTTCTCTGGAGAGTTAGAGACTCTGAAAGGACTAATTAAGAATGAGAATATGACATAGTAGGTTTCAGTGATGGAAATTTTTTTCATGCATCTTCATTCTGATCCAAACTTTCTGGAACCCACTTCAAATATTTCATTGAGTTGTAGTTACAAAGTAAGCCAAGAATTTTGAAAGGTTACAGAGAAATTGTTTCCCCACTTTATTTATCTTCACTTCTGGAACCAAACATTTCAATTGTGTATAARTATAGACATATACAGGACAGAGTAAGAAAACTAGAGGGTTATACCAGCATTCAGTTTTCTAGTTTTCTAATATAGGAGCGTTTACTTGTAATACACCTTCTAAAAACAAATACCTATAGGAAATTTAGACCATTTGAARTGAAAACCAGGAGAGGGCTAAACTAGAAAGCCACAGATTCATTTATCTGGCTTATTTCARGATACTCCTTTTCTGCTTTCATCCAAAACTGATGAAAGAAACAATCTGCTGCATAGATTGTTATGTACTTCAACGCAAGTTACAAAAYTACTCAGATTTGTGTTTTACACCAGAATTCCATGGTAAATAATGTTCATTTCAGGCCCCGTATATTAAGTGAATCTTTTGATAGTGCCTGTCAAGTGAATGGAGTGAGATAAACCCACAAAATCCACTCGGCRGTGACCCATTTCACAATGAGAATGGGCACAATTACACAATATGTATCGTTCTCCTGTGTATGGAGGGGACATGTGATACCCTGTGGACACGGACTGTTCTGCCAGCAGAGGCAAACAGAACAGTAATTATAATTAACTGCATTTTTTTTTCCACTGGATGGATTTCTACACACCTCATCCCCCAACAAAAAGAAAATTTATTTTAATAAAACAGAATAAATATCATGCCACAGAATAGGGTAAAATATCGCTATTTAAATAACAGCAGCGATTGGAACATATTGTGAGGATTTTTGTTGTTTGGTTGGGGTTTTAAAATTTGCTTTAGAAGGAACTTATACTGTTTTCACATTCCAAAAGTACGTATCTCAGCTCAAGGTGATAGGTCTAGGCTCCACACCATCACTGAAAATACAGTATAAATTAAGTAATCACGGTATGAGTGTCAGTAAGAACGAAACCCACACACAGGAGAAAAATCAGCATGCCCTCATTTGATAAGCATGCAGACATTCTCATCATCTTTAAAATACTGTATGCTGCAGCCAATCACTCACAAGTGCAGAGATTACTCATAACATCCAGATACACAAGCATACAAAATTACTTCTGAAATTACACATTGCTTTTTCAACTCTTAAACTTGTTTGCTGAATGACCTTGCAACACTTACACGATGAATCGGGTCTTGGCATTATGAGACAAACATCCAGCTCCATGAACCCTGAATATGTGGATGTTGTTGCCATACAGGAATAAACAACCTCTCAAATTTGATTATATTAAGCACTTCTGGTGAGTTTCAAACTTCTTTCATTTCAAGTTGCTTGGAGAGAAAAATGAAGTCTCATTTTATTTTCAACAACCACTTTGTGGATAGTCTCCCCATCACCACCAAGACAGAATAATAAATTTTCAAGAAATGCTGCTTTACTTTTAACATATAGAAATAAGCCGTAGGGCTTGCATTAATCTCCCAGACACAGTTTCACAGTGTTCTTTTTATTAAATATTTCACAAGCATACACTGGCATCATTTTTTCTGGGATAAAAATGGAAAAAGTACTTTTATTAAAGGCATCCCCTTCTAATAAAAATAAGCTCAAAGCCTAGTGGTCTCCCTATTCAAGGCTGAAAAACAGAGTTTTTCACTTCCATGCAAAAAATGGGCAACATCTGAGCAAGAAGTATATATCTCTTATAGAAATAAACTTTAGCTATTGCTTATTAAAAGAACATTTTAAAGGATTCTATTTATATAATCCAGCATTCATTGAGTTCGAAAATCTTAAACTACATTTATGAAGACATGGAAGCATGGAAATTTGTCTGACTTGATAACAAAATGTAAGGCTTTTGTGACAATCCCTTCAAATCTATACTATTATGTCTCTCAGAGAGGTAGAGGGCATTTAAACATTTTTAAAGAGGGCATGAGTTTTCACCATTATCAAGTAAGTACAGAAAACAGGTCAGGAACTGAGAATGGGCAAGCACCAGAACAGGAGCCCAGTTGGGGCTGTGTTCAGGGCAACATCTACCAGAGAGTGAAAACTGAGCTGCTCAGGGCAGGATATTTAGCTCTGTTCCCACAATTTGTCCCATCAGCCTTTCTGATGGCTGTGCCTTCCTTCCCCTTCTTGCACAAGAGACTCTTCTCTTATTGCACAGGAGCTGTAGCTTTTTTCAGGATTGAAGAGGTCACACATTCATCTTCAGAAAGTCTTTCCTGAATACATTTGGGCTTCAACTACATCACCTTATTAACCTCAGTCTCCAGCTATGGAATAGGACTATTAAGGGGATAAACAATAAAGGTTCCTCGGGATCCCAAGTTTACAGTGACAAAGACTAACTTTCCACTCAGCCACATCTCATGGAGATGAAAAGCTACACCAGAGGCCACACAGAACCTAAAACAACTTTAAAGCAAACACATACACAAATGGAATTAATTGAAAACTAGAAAACCTAATTAAACGATTTTTGATCAAATACAAGATAACAAAATTCTCTAAAATAGAAAGAGAAAAGACAGTAACATTTTAATTTTCTTGATCTTTTACTGAGTTTAGCGAGGGTTTATATGCTTTTTGCTCCACCACATTCTATGAATATGTAAAGGCTGACTCTGTGTTAAGTAGCAATAGAATAGCAATAGAAATCAAAATAAGGCATTATTGCTGTGTTTTGCTTCCTCACGAAATACTTGAGGGTCTTCAGCCTTTCGAGCACACGTAAACCAGGAGGAATGCTCAATGCTTGAACATGGAATACAACTTGCTAGCACCTACACAAAAAGCAGCTTTGATTTTTCATGGAAATCTCCCACCCCTTGCATCATAAATAGTTGAACTTTGCAGCTTGAAATATAAACCTGCTCACCTCTGGTAAACAATTAAATAGAAAAATAGATCATGGAGTTAGTGCATGGATTACTACATTAGATACTCAGTACTCTTATGCCTCACCAAAACCATGAAACTAGCACTGTTATTAGTCCATTTAAAAACTACTGAAAGTGTGTTGAATTTCATGCAAATGTCATCTTAATAGGGCAAGCATAATCATTTGAATTTGGGTTGTTGCATGTTTTAAAACATTTACTTTGGAGGGAAAATGGGAACTCACATTATATTCAATAATAAATTATCAAACAGTTCAGATTATGATTAGATCTTACCTTTTTTTGGTTTCGGACAACATAGCATGTAATGAAAACTTGACTCTGAGTTGTGATACTTTTAATAACTGTGGAAAGAGAGCTGACTTGGAGGATGCAACACTTTTACACAGTCAATTTAAGCAACAAATATGGACTTTTCCATATGACTAGGTCCAAATTTCTGTGTGTGATTAACTTTAAAGTGTTTTCCTAAACTAATGTAACATCTGCTCAGCTTGGAAGATACCCTCTTGCATATTTACAAAATACCCATTAAGAGTGCCAGCAGTCCTGGAAAGAGAAAAACAAGGCACAATGTACAAGTATTAGATCACACAAGAATGAACTCAGCTGCAAAAGAAGCCTCTTCTAGACTGCAGTTTTACTTCTATATTTTCCATTAAGAAACCTTTTGCTTCTCTCAGTAGAAAACAACCAAAATATCTAACAATTCAGAAGTTATTAACGTTACAAACTCAGGAGAAAAAAGCTGTGGAAATGTAATTATGTATATTCAACAGTGCTGGACTATTAGGTACATAATATGCATTTTTTTAATATTGCTTAACTACAATTCCATTCTCTTGGGTAATTATAAAACACACATCTGAAAAATTTACCTGGGAGAACAGAATTAGAATCTTTAATCATGGAAAATACTGCACATTTTCACAATATTTGTTTAGTTAACCAGCATATTATCCCATTGCGTCCCTCCACTACAGTTAGCCCCCACAAACCTTTGTCATTTGGGGATTTACTCAAAAGATCAAAGTTATGAAACTGAAGTTTAAAATATTAAGAACATCAGTGAGTAAGTGTTGATTTCTCATTCACAGAGCTGCGTCACACTACRATGTGTCCAGGAGGGTGTGTTTGGAGCTGTGTTTTTTGCACAGCTCATAACCTGTGCTCTCTCTGGCCTTTCCCCATGAGGAATGTGCTGTGCTCAGTCCCGTTCAGCAAGGAACTCAGAGGTTCAGCAAGGAACATTAACTGTGCTGCGAACTGGCCCTGCCTGCCCTGCCTGCTTAGGCAAAGCACGGAGAAACAAAGAGAATTAACTTGCCAAGACGCACACAACCACTTGGTCACAGGGATCACAATGCTCTCCCAGCTCTCCCAAGACCAGAGCTGCCTTGTTTCTGGGTCACACTGTCCCCTTCTCACAGAGATTAGCTTTCCCAAGGAAGGCGCATTACACAGGAAATAGGTGCACAGAACACAAGCCCTGCAAGCATTTTAAAGCCTGGCAGTATTTGGCAAACAGTTGGGATCCTCTGCAGGCAGTAATTTTTTTCCCTAATGAGAAAAGTTTATTTCAACTTCTGCCTGTGTCCTTATCTCTAAATTTAATGAGGAAACAGCCTCTTTTCTGCTGTTATCCAAGTCTCTTTGATCTTACRATTACGTACGTTGCTGGTTGCTTGCCATAATATAGAGTTTGAATAATGTATATCGATGCTAGATAGCTCCGAGTGCTCTATGTACCCAGGAATAATGAAAGGCTACTTTTCCCCTAACAGAAATCTTAGGAATGGTTCAAAAATCTTGGGAATGAGAGGAGAAACACATGAAACTGTCCTATGGTAATTCCATGCTTGCTCCATGTCCGCATAGCCCTAAACCACATGGGAGCAGAGAACAAAAACAAGAAGACAAGAAATAAAGACAAAAGGAACAGCACATGGACCTTCCCACAGATATATCTGGTTCACTTTTTCCTCTCCTCTGTAGCTCACAGAGAAGGATGTTCAGGAAGGATGGAGGGTCCCTCAATCCACAGGCCGGAACTGTCCTCCTACCCACACACATCACCACTGCCCTCAGTCCAAAATCCTCAGCCTTAAGGGACAAAACTGGCTGCTCTCTGCCTGTCTTTACCTTTACAAAAGGCAAACTTCCTGATGCCTTTGTCTTTTAGGGAATTCTGTCCCTTTTGGCTTTGCCATATTCATTTGCTTGCTCACTTTTTCTCCTGTACTACACACCTCTGAAGAGGTGGGATATTTACCATATACATTCTCACTGAATACATCTACATATCAGGAGATGTGGCAAAACAGTAAGAAATATTCACTCCCTGTACTCAAACCAGTGTATCCACCCCACATTCACTTCAGATTTGCTTCTCACTGTTCTTTCGCTATATTGAGCTGATGGTACACGACCCCCCCCATTCCAAAGTGGTTCCAGGGCATTTCAGGGAAAGCTGCTGTACAACAAATGCAGAGTGATAGCTCCCCCTTTATTGCCACTGCAAAAATTGATCTCAGAATTAAGTTATATCCCTGATAACATTTTTCCTTCTAGTAACTTCAAAATTAGATTCTTCTCTTCCCAATCAATATTACTATGAATACTTTGGACAGTTCCACGTTAGTTGACGCAGACAATGCTGAAATTCCAGACTTACAGAGGTCTGAAAATGAAAACAGCTACTCATCTTAGAGAAAGGAAAAAAACACAAAAAGAAAMACTGAAAAGAAAAAGGGAGAAACAAAAAGAGATCTGCAGCTAAAGAGTCACARAGTCTAAATTGAAATAATTTTGAAATTCTTCCAGGTTTAATAATTTTTATGCCACTAAGTTTCTTTTTATGTTTTACAGTTAACAAATAAATTCTGAACACAGAACAAATTGAAACATTAAATATTAATTTTCAAAATACCAATTACTCCATTATGAGAGCTAGATTTTAGAAAATTTATATGATAATATAAAGCGAAAAAATGTTGTGAGTCAAAAATCCAAAGGAAAGTTAGCTTTTATGGTGGGTTTTTTATGGTTGGGTTTTTTATGGTTTCTTTTTCTGGTATAAAAGCATCTAGCATTTTATCACACATTTTTACATTCCAAGCTTGGCTCTATCTGCTTTTACATCCATAATGTGCCAGGTCTCTAAAGGATGCTTGTTTATGTCACTTTCATTAGGAGGGTACAAATTTAGATAAACTAGAAATTTAAGACTCAGGATATGCACAATTTCACAAACAAGCAGTGCTATTCAGGACCTTGAAATGAAAGCAGCACATAAAAATAGATCTGAAACAGAGACAGGCAAAACAGGCTACTTCTGTGAATGATCTGTGCTGTAACTTCTCTGTGCACACATACACACATTTAAAGAGGTAGAAAAACCCATATTTTATGGCCTGCTTCAACCAGTTACTGAAATAATTTATTATTAAAATTTCCAAAGTCCAAAGGACAGGACAATCATTATTATAACACATCTCTCAACTACATATTTTGCACTCTGTTCCACACTGTGGAACACTCAATACCTTGGAAATGGTTGTTTCAGGATGATTATGCAGAGGCAGCACAAGCTGAGAGCTTGAGCCAAGGCTTGGCCACCAGAGGCAGTGACTTGCACTATGGAAAGCTCCTGTGCAACATYTGACAAGTCACTTCTCATCTTCTGGCCTCCACTTGCCTTTTGACCTGCACCCCYAATTTTACCTGGCTATCATGAAATCTCAGGGACACAAACAAGGTTGCACTGACTGAAGACCAGAGTACGCAGATGTTAACGCAACTGAAGATTAAGTACAGACTGAAGTGAAAGAGATACATAGAAAATTCTGGTGTTTATCAAAGACTACAAAGCTTTAAAAGGAAACAAGAAAATGTAATGGAGACAGGGAAGCAGGTGCTAGCACAGGGAGGGGCTAAGTTCCTGCACAAATAGCATGCAGCCAGTTCTTGCCACTCATAAAAAGGATCCCGTTGTTTYCAGACTGGGGAATTACATAGATTCAAAATGTTTGCTTTAAATCCACAGTGATATTCAGCCAAACACCCATCACGTTCAGCAGGAGGGGGAAACAGGTTCTTGAGCCTTAGCAAGAAGGCTGCTGAAAATACAGAAAATCTCTCCTATTTCCTGAGGCTATCAATGTTAARATGTCAGTTGCAAAGAATCTTTTACACACAAATGCGGTTGCATAATTAAATTATGTAGGTATCCTGATATCATTAACTATTAATTAAATCATGCAGASAAGTGACTTGTGCTTGCAGGCAAGCCATCTTTTCCCAAATTATAATTAACTAAAATACTATTGAATAAAAGCTGCAGAAACAAAACCATCCATGTTCACTGTTGCTGTGTTTTCATGTAGTCACAAAGGTGATACTTCACAATTCCAGCATACTAATTAGCAGTATGGTGATACAGAAAGAAAACATCTATTGCAAAGCCAACTTCACTGGCTCCAAGCAAAGCCARTACAAACCACAGGATTCATTCAAGACACAAAAATCTCAAACCACAGTAGGCAAAACTTTATTTTCTAAAACCAAGTTTAAGGGACTACAAATGAATTATCCAAGTCTTCAACATTTTTCACAGTGGAATACACAGAGYTGTAATACACAGCAGAAGTTAAAARTAGTTTCAGAAGAAAGTTGTCTCTGCAGGACCTCCCAAAAATTTTGAAATAGTTTGCATCAAATGCTTATTTCATAAAACATACAAGGATACAACCCACACACACTCATTCTTTATGTGATGAAGGTACGAGTCAATACAACTTGATGAGAAGAGGAAGAAATATAAGCATTATGAAGAACAAGGAAATGGAAGAACGCTTTTCAGGGTAGTATTGAACTTACACTTAATATTACACTTTAACTATCATGTCCAGAAAACAACATTTCGAAGGCTAGTGGTAGACTGAGACTCCTTCTCTATCTAAAAATCCCTAAAGAGTTTATGAAAGGGGGRAAAAAAGAAGCATAAATAACTCTATGGGAAAGAGAAACCCTTTTGTGAGCAAATCTGCTGTTTAATAATGTAGRGAGAACATTTAGGTATATTGGATATCCTTCAGTATGCATCAAAAAACATACACATTAAAGAAGCTAAGGGACTGGAATTTGATGAGACAATTTAAGCACCAAGACCTGCAGTAGAGTCAAACCCAGCATAACTTTTCATAAGCCAGAGGACCTTGCCCCTGACTGACATTCAGTATCTTTGTCCCTGCTTATTTTAGTGTTAGGGTACTACACAGTCCTTATGATTCGCGCTCCCATCTTCTTTACTGTATTCAGCGGTGCTATTTGTGAAGGCGAGGAGACACCTGAATACCAATTCTGTTTTGGAGGCTCAGATTTTACTCAGATAAACATGGTGATGTGTTCACTAATAATCACTGCCCATACCTGTGCTGAACACAGCCTTCCATCAACTTCAGCTACTCAAAAGGCACAGTCCAGCTTGGCCCTTCAAAGGCATTTAGACACTTAATTCAAGGACATCAATTGAAGTAAGGATCTCAAGTGTCTCCAGAGGGTGTGGGACAAACTGATTTCCAAAAGCTCAGAATCGAAGTTTTCTGTATGAACTCCAACTCACCCCTGGTCACAGGATTTTCTTCTTTTTTTCTGGGAGACCACTGGGCCAATCCAGGCTGTTGTAGGGTCTGAGGWGTTCTTATGAGCACGAGGAACAAAGAAGCAAAGCTACTTCCGTTCATAGGGTCTCCCATATTACCCCACTACATAATTCAGCATCTTACCTGTCTGAGTGAATGGGGTGGTGTAGATTAGTCAGTCAGTTTCACACAGAATAGGCTTTAGTAGCAGGCAACCCAGCCTCTAACAGAACAAAAAAATATCATGGCAACAGTTTAACTCTTTTACTGTGTTCTATTTAAGTGCAATCAAGCTGCAGCAAAATCTAATCTAATAAGCTTCCCTTATGCAATTTACAGTAACCGCATCTGCCAGAAAATCCTGTTTTTACAAGACTTTATTACAGCAAGAACTGAGCTTTTCAGTGACCTTCAAAAGAAGCTTCTCATTTACCTCCTAATGAAAACTTTACAAGCTAAATATTTAATGTCATTTATAAAAACCATTAAAAATAAAGTCAAACTAATCTGTGCTGCACAGTCTTGACATTAGAAATGTAAATGCCGAATGGATTGGCCAACTACAGAAAAATGGAGCTTTCAGTGGAAAGAGATGAAGAGGCACTGCCAGCTGTTCACTCTTAATTAATGAGGTTGAAGAAATAATATGCTTGTTTGCAGATGACAAAGAAGAAGAAACTCAAAATAATYGAGATTGTTGGTAAACTGGCTGAAAAGAAACCTTTGTGAAATTCGGTAAGGGACAAATCCAAGGCTGGAGATTTATAGAGACCACTGTATGTCAACTGTGCAAACACAGGATGAGGACAGTGGTAGAGCAGAACCAAAAAGCAGCAAAAGCTGAGTACAAGGCAACAAACACAAAGCATTGACAGAGTAACAGCCTGAAAAACACCTGAAATCACCCTGCTTTACACAGGTCAGGTCTCAGCTGAGCTTATTAAACCAGTATAAGGCACTCTTTTTCGATAATATGGGATACAGTCAGCAGCAGCAACTGGAATGATCTGAGATCTAGAAATAAAGAATATAAAAAAGAGTATCTACATAATAAAAATTTTTAAGCCTAGAAAAGGAGGCTSATTCTCTAAGGTCCCTTCTATGTCTCTTTATGTTTTTTTTAAATGAAATGCTCACAACATGTATTTGGTAAGTTTTTAAAAGGCTGAAATTCGTAGGCAGGGAAAGGAACAAAGAGGAAATAAGCAGATCGGGTGGGGAGTGCTGAACATAATAAACAGAACCTATCAGGGAAAATAAGAACCATCCTTATTTAAGGAGACTGTCACTTGCCAGTAACAATCTCCTATTTAAAAATGGGAATGCTTTCACATTTACTCCTTTCATAAGTGCAGTGGTAGCCACAGCATACAGACCCAGTTGAGATGTTCTAGCCCCAACTTTCAAAATGCTTTGTGAAATAAGCACGGCTATTCCTTATTAACAGGTCCTTTGCTACAAAATGCATCATTCTTCAGAATGAAACTGCACATCCAAATGTACCTCATCAAAATTTCTTTATCCCTCAGGTACATCCTGAAAGTTCATAATTTTTGAGGTGAAGAAAATGGAATTGTGGAATAAATATAGCAGCTCTCTCTCCTGTCTTGTCATAGGAAAAGAAGGCATCCATCAACACTCACAGATTTAAGGTATCTCAAGGATTTTTCSCCTAGGAACACATGAACTGTATGCTGACATGTACACCTGGGTAGGTTTTTATCTCTCATACTTAACCACACAAGTAAASCCTTTATGTCACTTCAAAAATCAGTTGAGCATCCAAGCCTTAGGACTGAGTGTATAGTGAGGAAAATTACTGACCCGGTACAAAAAATAAACTAATTACAATGAGCAGTGTTTCACAAARAGGTAAACTGAGAAATTATTGATAAATTTTGTCTGATTTTCTGCCTCTGAAAATGCCAACATCAACCCTTGGGATTGCTTCACACAGTAAAATTGAAARTTGTATTTGTATTTGAAAAGTTACCCCTGTTTCAAAGTGGTAACATAAAAAAGTTTATTACTTACATTTCATTTTACTTTAAATGCAGAGAAATTGCAAACTAGTAGGAATGCACTCCTTACACTGAGCAAAAGATTTTTCCCCCATTTATCAAATGTCACACTATATAACTTCAATTAATCTTTTTTCATTTCAAAGGTTTTGCATTCAATATTCCAAAGTGACACAAGATGCAGTTGACTGACTTCAGATAACATTCCTAGACAGTCTGATTCAGAGTATCTTAAAGGCTGTATTTTGAACACCTCAGAATATGCCCAGATTTCCAAAATATGCATTACTTCTATAATGAATGGACTCACCACTAAAGATTCTTTTGCAGTAGTTTGTGAATTGTTTTAATAACATTTCCTTAGTAATTGTGTTTGCAGATGGGTGAAAAATCAAMTTTGTTTAGATGYATATTTTCSAACTTGTTCACTGTTCTCTTTGCCACAGTAAAAGATATCCCTACTTGCATCCAGACAAATGAAGCATAATTTACTACTAGGCCATGTTAAAGGTGTGAGAAAATATACAGAAAACATTTCATTACATACTGAAAAGCCAAATAAAATGTGAATTCATATTGGAAAACATTAGTCTTTAATTTTCATTGGCATAGCTATATTTAGAAATTTGTGTTGTGGTTCATTTTGTCTTTGTAGTCTGCAAAATACCCTAATTAATGTAATGAAAAACTCATATTTAACYACAAGGATTCAGCTGAGACATAGCAGCAGACTTAAAACAGGCCCATTTTGGAAACTGTCTAGGCACAGCTTTGATGAATCAAATAATAAAAATTCAGCAGACCACWACTGTAAATCTCAGCTATTTTATCTTTCTCTCTTGCACTATTCTCAAATGAGCATCACTGAAAAATCTCCCTTGAAAATACCAGATACCAAAGCATATCCACTTGCAAATTACTGCTTTTGTGCACAATAAGGAGTATCCTCATGGAATAAACTATTTCCATTTAACCTCTTTATTTTAACATGCCTTTTCCTTAGAAAATAACCCCTTACACAATTAATTTCTAGCCATTGCTATCAGCATTTTGAAAATTTGATGTCAACAAGCAAAATCAACCTCCATGCTCTTAATTTCTGCCTAATTTTGTGCCATTAACTCTTTTCTCCAATTCTAACACAATTGTCACACATTTAATCAGCAAAAAAAAAGCATGCACATTCCTGTCTTCAGTGCCTTGTGTATTATAAATTTGGCCATAGTGGGATTTATTTTTTTTTTTAATTCTGGAATAGTCAAAATGTTGGATGAGAATCTTTTCTCTTTCTCTGCATGGATAAAGYCCAAACTAAATAAGGACCACAATCTGTTAAAGCCTCTGGAACCAGCAACAGCATTTAAAATACTGATTCCTAGGTTGATTTCAAAGAGTTAGAAATACATTATTCTATCCAGCATCTGTGAATTCACATTTTCAATACAAGAGTATAGTGTCAACTGCTGGTTATAGAAAAAAAGGAAGAAAGAGCATGGGGAGGTTGTCCTCAAAACCAGCCAGCACWTTTACATTTGCTTCTGTAAAGGAACACTGATTTTACAGTTTATAAGAAAGGATAAAATCACTGAAAACCATAYAGACTTTTAAAATAAAGTAATAGTAAGATTTTAAAGGAATGTAAGTAATATTGTGCTGACAGTTACTGCACGATAATAGTGTTTTATTGGCCYATAAGCGCCCTAATCACTAAATTACGAGCAGTCATGAAAGACATTTAGTTCAAGTCAAAAACATGCCCACAGCATGGATGACAAGTTCCACATAACAAGAGCACCAACCCTCCAGATCTTTATCAGTACACACAGGGCACAGAACAGCCTGGCTACACAAAGAACAGAGGAGCCATCAGCATCTCGGACCTATGCTTATCACAGAAAATCTATGACAGGAAATTCCTATTCGATACCAGGAGAATCAAAACACYCAGAACTTCTGATTCAGAGCAGTAGGCCACGCTCTATTGGAAGGAAAGAAGGACAATTTGCTACAGGATAATGAAGGTTTAAGAAACAGAGTCTGGCATAACTGGCAGAGTTATAACRGGGATCAACCTTAGCTAATAATAAAAGGTACTACCTCTGAAAACATTGTGAAAAAAGGACAAGGAATCTCACTTGGGCAACTCTGAAAATAACAAAAGTGTCAAGTCAAGTGAACTGCTGAATGCTTGAAGCATGTGAGACAACAGGATA
Organism: Malurus melanocephalus; assembly: GCF_030028575.1. Classification (NCBI taxonomy): domain Eukaryota; kingdom Metazoa; phylum Chordata; class Aves; order Passeriformes; family Maluridae; genus Malurus; species Malurus melanocephalus. Next base: position 208,308 of record NW_026623884.1, on the reverse strand, counting down.
AATGGACAGATAAAATCATAATGGAAGTAATCACAGCRTCATCTACACTTCTGAAGGTAGAAAAGAAAGATTAATTTGGCAACCCAACTAGCTGATACCATGTGATCTTTTGAYACAGCCCAGAGGCCAGGACCTACAAGTGCCAGTCCAGGATGATACTCAGATTAGAGGTTCAAAGTGATGGGCTGGATGATGAGTTCATCTGTGGTAMTGAAAAGGGTAGCAGAAGGCAGGTCAAGCAAAGTTTAGGAGCATCACTTTAGCCATAAATTAATTTTAACCATAAATACATAGTTAAGAGTCCCACAAGGTTTTTTTTTATTTTTTCAGGTGAGATGAAGGCTGAGTTTGATCCAAAAAGGAGACAGGCCCAGAGTATGGATTACCAGTAAAAAAACAGCTATCCTACAATTAGACTCACAGTSTAGATCAAGAAACAGATCCTGTAGGATGCACAAGAAAAGATGAAACCAGCACATGAAAAAGGGAAATCCACCAAAGCAAGTACTAAAACAGCCACTAGGAAAAGAAAATGAAGACAGATGTTATCCATTTTGTCAGGATTTCAAGACAAGTGATTTCTCTAGTCCTGAAGACAACCGTGATGGCAGAGAGGTGATTTAATTAGCTCAGGGAATGGGAGCAGGTCAGTCAGAATGCTGGCCCTGTAGTTCCGTTCGGTAAATTCTATTATCCACATTTTACTGTATTCTTAAAATATAGTAGACTTTTAGAGTAAACACATGCCCTTCTATAAACAGAAGCTATTGGGGTAGAAGAGACTAAAAAGGATGATTCTTCAGTAACCAGACAGAGSTGAGGGAGAGCTGAAGCTTTTTGTAACCCTGAGATGCAGGAAGAATTATGAAGCAAAAGAATTAACACAATTAATACCCCCAAATCTACCAAATGATGCAACAGTTAAAAAAATCCACAATAATTTTTGACTCCTCAGCTAAAGACTTGAGAACCCTTGTCTAGGTACTGACCATAGGACAACAGTGTTAGCCTATAATAAAGGGAGAAAAGCACATAACCTGAAATGTATTAGGAGCTTCATGATTGAATCTTTCTAGTTAGCTTTAAAAAGATTGAAAAAACACCAAAACAAAACCACAAAACAACCAAACAAAATTAACCCAAAAAACCATTTGTAATACAACCAAGTGGCACGAAAAGTATAACATTAAAAAGATTTGTCTATTTTTGGAATATTTTAGTCATAGCACTGAAAGTCAGTTTTAACCCTGAATTTTTCCAGTACCACTCAAACATGCCAACTGATATTTTTATCAGATTAAAAAGTGTTTAAGAGACATTTACAAGAACATATTTTGGCCACAGAATTACAGTATAAGAAAGGGTTGGCAAAAGCAAAAAACTCTTCACTAATACTTAAAAGGAAAAAAAAAAAACCCCTTCATCTCCCATCCAAACAACTGCTCTTTTTAAAACAATTATAAATAATAATGAACAAGACATTTTATTTCTGAGTAGTAAGAGTCAGGATAGCTTTGCAGTTGACATTACTGRAGAAGCTTAGTTGAAGCAAAACACATGAAAATTTAATTCTCCCTAAACATATCTCACTTAATACATCCATTTATGCATTACATTAAAGAAGTATGCACAGAGCTTTGGGCTTGTGCTCATATAATGCCTCAGCTTCAGAAAGAGTCAGGGCAAGGAAAGCACTCAGAGGCAATCCAGTTGGGTTTGACTGCTRTTCTGACCACAAAAACTAGTTTAGTTTCAAAACTAAACATACTTTGTAGGGTCAGAGAATAATTAAGTGTCCAGATGCCCATTTAATTMTTGCCCTCTGGCAAGCTTGATCACTCCCATGCCATGTGTTACATGGGCATGTTTCCACAGAGCTTGAGGCTTGGACCAACAACTCACTCCAGGACAGACTGCTCAGCAGAGGGCAACTACTTTGTCATTGCCACTCACATTGGAATTTGAACTTCAGGTGATCTTCAGGTGAAAAGCTTTATATCCTCATCATCTATGTATTAAAATTATTTAGTTCTTTAAACATAGGAACGCTAATGCAAATGGCAAAGGATGTTGAAAACAATTGTGGAGGACAGGTCTGTAAAGTCATTGCCACGAAATGTGATGCATATAGTGTACCTTTCAGTTTCTCTGTTCCACTGCTGATGATATTCTTCTGATATCTATTGCTCTCGGTGATATGGATGATGTATGCACCCTGTCTTTTTCAGYTGAAATGATTAAAGAGCAAAAATGCCTCATATTTTACTAATTATCACACTCCTACCCAATTAGAGTGTGAGTTTTTTTTTAACAACTGTATGGCTCTGTTACTGGCAATTTAATTATTTGCCAGTAGTTTCATTCTTAAAGRGTGACAAATGCACATGATATTCTAAATTTCTGTATTTTGCAATTAGTTTTAACGAGGTAGTATTCCTAATTATAAAACGCTTTGCTTAATTAAACCTCCAGAAAGAGTGAATGTGACATTTGTACACATATCTGTGTGTTATTGTCCTTTATATTACCACAGTACATGCAAGAGTATTACAACAGGACGCCTCCTCTTTATTTTGTTCTTTTCCATTACACTCATCTAAAGCATAACACCACTTAGCTACACACCACTTCTGCTTTGCTTTTACTACAGTGGCTTGCAAATTCAAAACACATTCCTGGGCAATCCGTGCCAGTGCTTGGTCACCCTCAGAGTGAAAAAATTTTCCTGATTTTTCAGGGAAAAATTCCTGTGTTTCAGTTGGTGTCAACTGCACCTCTGATCTTGTCACTGAGAAGCACTGAACAGATCCTGGCTTCATCCTCTTTTGTACCCTAAATTAAGGTATTTATAAAAAAACAGTAAGTTTCCCCCTGAGCCTTCTCCTCTCTAGGCTGAACAGTCCCAGCTCTCTCAGCCTTTCTCCATAGGAGAGATGCTCTTGTTCCTTAATAGTACCAGTGGCCYTTCACTGAACTCTGTCCACAATGTCCATATCAACTCTGGTTCCTGGGAGCCGAGGACTGGAMCCAGCACTCCAAGTGTGGCACACAGCACTGAAGAGAAGGATGACCACCTTAAAACTGCTGGTAGTGCTTTGGCTAATGCAGCCCAGAATAACATTAGGGTTTTTTTTTTTTACAGCAAGAGCACACTGCTGCTGACTCACGTGCAACTTGGTGCTCACCAGGTCCTTTCCCGACAAGGTGCTTTCCAGGTGGGCTGCTCCCAGCATATACTGGCGCCTGAGCTGTCTCTCTCCAGGTGCAGGACTTTGTACTTCCCCTTGCTGAACTATATCCCTTCTCCACAAAGGTATGAATGAAGAACATGGAGTCTATTACTTTGTTTTGAAGTCCTACATAGCCATCTTGACCGCACACTGAAATTTAATAAGTTACTTCCAATGAGAAAATTTAACAGTAGCCTTTCAAGCTAARTGGAACTGAAGAATAAACAGCTTGATTTAATATCATGCTTAATTAACTTCCTTTTCCCTCCTTAGAGAGAATTCATAATGCCTTGTGGAACAGTCAAAAATGATCCATTACTATGTAATAAAAGATCATACACTGCTCTATATAGACATAGAGAAAAATTACACTTTCTGATGTGTCTAAGGAGCAACTACAGAAACAGAATGTCACTGCTTCTACTTAAAAAAAAAAAACCCCATGGTATACTACACCTGTAAATCATGCCTACACATGATCATGATCAAATTTGTACTGTATGGATGAAATGGAGAAATTAGCCTTTCTATTTCTAATCAATTTTAAAATGTAGAAAAATTATTTATCTTCCTAAAATTGGAGAATACTCAGAGATCAACAAATTTTTGCCAACAGAATCAATGGCAAGCCACAGGGTATGAAGGACAAACTTATACCAACAGAAAGAAACTTGAATGAATCACTGTGCTGAAGAAGCACTTCTTAACAGATGCAGCATAATCCCAAGACTAGCAGTGTCTAAGAGCATCTGAATACTCTTATCTAGGAGAAAAAAAATTGATTCCATTTGCATTTACTAGCTTAYTGCAAGATGCTTCTCTCAGAGCAGGATTTTTTATGTGGGTTGAGACTGTTGGCAGGTTTCAAGAAAATTTAAGAAAAAGGTAGAGTCAAGATTGTATAGAGTTTGGCAACTGAGTGACCAGAAGGGCTAGACTCCAGCAGAGAGGAGAGCAGCTTTGTTTAGCCTCAAGTGAAAGCTGARCTGTTCTGCTGCTGATTTGGTAATCTCTGGCAGGCCTGGCAGCAGGAACACCCCAAGAGCACCAGGAGAGCTCCCTCCAACACTGCTCCTTGCCCCGGAGCCACAGGAAGATACATGGGGAGCTGGCCCTGCTGGGGCAGAGAGGACACAGAGCAGGCTGGCACTGTTCACAGAGAAGTTTMTACACTCTCTGATTTTAAGGGAGATGGTTTTGATGCTATTTTTAACTGCACATAATAGCACAGAAAGAACTGAGGTAAATGGAAGAACAATGATGAGATCTTTTAGGATGRGACATTGCTGAATGAACATTGCCTCACTGCACAGCCTCGTTTGACCCTAAATGCAGYAGAAACTGCAAACTTGATTTAAAAAAGGTGTTCATTACAGTACACACTGCATAATGGAAGAAAAAAAAAACCACCCACAAGAAACAAAATGGAACAAAATACACTGAGTCAACAGCAGTCCAAATTCACTGGCTCAACTAAGTAATAAGAAACAAAACAGAAGCTTTGATTTTCACAAGGACCACAGAAAATAACAGGACATTGACAAAAAAAAAAGTATTTTACATTCAGTAAGCAAACAAAAAAAGTAATGAATTAGCTACTGTAAACCTAGGAGAAATGTTTCCTGTTAACTTTTAAAACAAATGGAACCCAGTCAAATTTACCAAGCAAATTYTAACACCTATTCTTCCATTTCTGAATTTCCACAATTACTGTAGAAACAGCTTCCTTTTTTTACTTTTTTTTGGAAACATTATTTTGTACCCTAGAGTACTATAACTATTTCCAGGAAAGCATTCTTATTTAAAAGGACTTCTTATTGCATGATCCACCATTCATGTCTGCATTTTGTTTTCCCAGTACTCCCAGATATTTTGCAATCCGCAGTCACATGCCTAAAACACATTCCCCCTTTGTGCTTATCCCATCTTTGCAATTTTCTTTCATTCCCATAATTTCAACTCCTCTAACTCACGCCTAAGAGGCAAAGATGATTTGCTAACAGCCATGAGAGCACCACCCCACTCTCCAAACACTGTCACCAGATGAAGATTGTGCATTAATTGCTGGGCCAACTCAACTGGAACCAAACACACCAGAGCTAAGCCACCTGTCTCACATGAGTTGTTTGACCTGAAATATGCATAATTTTGTAAACGTTGCAAGAAAAGCCATGAGTATTTGTTTGGAGAATGCTGGTTACCAGAGGTAAGTTCATTACCTACGCTTCAGTGATCTTGGGGACAATCTTGACCTCATGAGTGGACTTACGGGTGACACCTCAAAGGAAAGTCATAGAAACTTTTTTTTCTCTCCCTGAAGGGTAAAGGAGAGGGCTCATAGGTACCAGCACCAGCTAAATCCCGAGATTTCTCATTCCTCACTCACCCCTACCCTCCCTATGCCCCGTGTCTAAAGAAGAATAAGCTAAATAACGAGGACTGATTCCTCTGCATAACACTGCTGCAAGTCAGCATCTCAAGGCAGTACCAAAGCCAGTGCCTTAAGGAGCCCCATGGTAACACAAACTCACCAAGTTTTGCCAGGCACAGTCAAGGAGGGAACACCCTTTCCACCTGCCCACAGCACTGAGCACYGGCTGTGGAAATGAATGCTCTTTCTGCCTTTCCCTTCCATGTCCTTCTCCTGTGGGGTGTCCAAGAGAACAGAACTGTGCTCCAACAGCACCAGTGATCCCCCTCCATTGACTGGTTACTTCATGTTCAAATAGTTGGAAGCCTCAGTATTCAAATATTTATCTAACAACTAAATCTTGCGGCACTAAACCATAGTGTTAAATACCTTTTCATTTTTTTGTTCTATTTAAATTCATGTAAASTCTTGAGACAGGGAGACAGGAGAGAATTCTGCCCTTTACTCTCAGACTTAMCCCAACACCCAGTGCTTCCCATAAAAATTTTGAAGCTTTATGAAATTACAGCTAAAAATGATCAGAAGTCACAAACCAGGTCTARCTAAATTGTCTTGATCCTGAGATAAAGGATAATAAAGAATAAATCTGTTACCTCAGTACTGACAGTGTCTTCTCTAACTAAAATTTGAGTCAAGCATTAGTGCACTTTGTTTCTTCTCCTTTAGAAAAAAGAAGGCAAGGTTGTTCCATTATTTATATTTAATGAATCATTTAAAGACACCCATTTTGTCTATTTATAATTGCAATTTTTAAATATAGTGCACTGATTGCTTCTTGTCTTTTTCAAGTACCACATGGCAACATCTGTGAGTTTATTTTGGAAAAAAAAGAATCAAYAAAACCTATAAATTCAGAATCCAAGTAGCTCTTAATTGAGGATGCTGATGCTGACTGGTACTTCACAGGACTTCCAGTTTCAATTTGGCTCCACTGGGGTCTGATCCCTCCAGTGGTCTCCAAGAAGAATATTGCACAAGAAAGCAAAGGGGGAGCCCCCAAAGATGGCGAAGAAAAAAAATGATCACCAGGGAGAGATTGTAGTATTGTGTGTGCAACCAGCTGATGCCAATTGCTTCTTTCTCCTCCTACTCCCTCCGTTTTGACAGTATTTCTACTCCAGCCGTTTTGGGGAGGGATATTTCCTGTCAGCTCTACGATCAGAAAAGGGAAGTCTGTCACTGCACTTTGTGAGAACTGCAACACAAATGGTTCCTGTGTCCAGGAAGTTTTTCAATCAAATGCTGCCTCTGGAGCTCCTACTTAGGAGTRACTACTGTCACAAAAGAGAACAGCAAAGGACAAGCAATACAGAACTTCTGCTGRACAAGACTTCTCCTAGGCCATCTCTAGCTGCCAAGGGGTCAGCAGGCTTCTGCTCTGCTCACAAGAACTTTCTCTTTTGCTCTCTTCCTCAGACCCTGCCCCTGCTCCCAGCTCTAGAGAGAGCTGTGAAGGTACTGGGAACTCTCAAGGCTTACTTTCCAATGACCGTGTGCACAGTTCTGGCATGGCTGCTGTGCCCTCTCCAAGCAAACAGCTACCCCGTTTCTCCACCTGCACCATTTCTAGCTACTTCCTCTCCCTTTCCACACCCTCATAAGGACAACTTCTGCGCTATTTAAAAGGCACAGAAGATTTCTGATTATCACACTTCACATGTTACAAACTCACCACCTTCCCCATGGGTTCATCACAGGAAAAAATGAATCCAACCCAGTCCCTRGTATTTGAGATGCAACACACATACACACACATAACCATGACAGCCTGAATATATGATCCTCTGAAAGAAATAAATGTACCAACAGTGGGAACTGGGGAGAAAACCTCACTTTTGCAAACATCTTTAATTCTGTCCCTACTCTAAAAATTTATTCAAAGCTGTAGCAACCACAGGGAATTTTTAAACAGTCTCGCTGTACATTCAGCTCTCCAAGAACTATATACAGTGAAATAAAAGCAAATCACAAATAAAATGAAGCAAGACACTAGAAGTTTTACGTCTCAGTTGAAATAAGCCTGCCTTTTGTAGCTGAGCCTTTAGTTTATGGTGACTGCTAGAATCCATTTTTGGCCCTAGTCARAGCATTCTCCTGTTTAGACGATCATGTCCCCAAAAGCATCTCAGGCCATCTGTCCCCTGTGATCATGAAACAGGAGCTCATCTGGATGTGGGGCATGTAAAAGTATAACTTTCAGTAAAAGTATATCCCTTAACAGGACATAAAGGCTTCTATTAGATTAAGGCAGGTTTGTTACTAAACAGTGAGGCGAGCTTATAGATGACGCACTAGGAAAGTGAGGATGCTGGGTACACTGTGTCTGCTTGGCAGAATGACAGTGCCCATCTCACAGAGGTGTTTGCTGTTCTTCCTGAGAGGTGGTGGAGCACACTCAGTTCCCTTTAAGGGGTTCCATCCATCCAATTTGACTGGAAAGATGATTTTCAAACTACAGGGTCACCAACCAGATGCTCTCAATATGATGGCTGTGTACCAAAACACTGSTTCAACACCCCCTGTTCTGTCCTTGCTTTCCAGCCCTCCTGAAGCAGGACATGGGATTTGTTCTATCCTCCTGAGTCACCCTCCTGAAGGACAAGATGCCCATCACTATTTGCACAACAACTGCCACTAAAGCAGCCCCCATTCCAAGGCACAGTTCATTCAGTGCTCAGGGTGTCAGCACACCAGAATACAGTCAATGGTACAACAAATGAACTAAAATTTACACAAAAATTTTACACTAAAATGGTGAGTCCCATTTGAGGGAGTATTAAGGGGCAAGGACAGAATTAGTTAAATCCTTAAATTTCTTTTCTCAAACTAAAAGTTTGCCTATTTGACTTGATTTTCTATGTATTTTTCCAAACAGAATAATACTATTGTCAACTCTGTATAATTTTATTTTGTGAATTAAGACTTAATACTGTGCCATTTTCCAACCTGCCAAACGGGTAACTATGATGATCTGCAAGAGAGTGAAAGGGTCAAGCAATTTCCTAGTTGAGATTTTCTTCATTTCTCAGTGAGGTAAGCAACAATTGGAGGAAGGAAAGGCTTAAGCATGACATTTCAGAAGCCAGAAACTGTTCTTGTAAAGCAGAAGAACAGTACAATTCAAAACCAGGAAAACCACATATAATTACAGGTCAAAAAGCTGAAAACATTAAGGGGAGGGGGGGGGGTGGAAGAACCAAAACATGCAGTCTAAAAGATCAACAAAATAGCAGAAAGAACTAGAACAAACATATATATAAAAGCAGAAAAAGTAGAAAAAAATTAAGTGAATTGAAATCTGACAGACCATCAAAAGACTAGGATGAACAAGATGTACTGCTCATCTTTACATCTTGATGAACAAGAGTATTGAAATGGTGTGTTTTTCCCCTTAGGAAATAGACATGTCAGGTTTTAACTTTCAGCAAGAAAATAAAATAAATTAGCAGTCTTTTTTTTTTTTCCCAACAGTACTCATGTTTAATGAAAATAATTTGACAAGCCGAAGGGCTATCTGTTCAAATCAGTGATTAATTAAACAAGATTAATTATTCTTAAAATACCACTGCTACATTTATATTTTTATAACACTTATCAGTGGAGAACGATATCATTTCCAGACTTTGAAATCTGGAAGATTACAGGCCATATATTGAAGGTTTCAGGAACTGCAGAATKAAAATAAAAACTAGTTCAGTCTTAGCTACAAGAAAAAAAGGATTCAATGCAAGATGTTCACATAGAGTAAAGGGAGTGCAGACCCTTCTCCCATTTGACACAGTAACAGTTTTTATATCTGATATAAAGACCAGGTGATGCACACACATCCCTGTTTACAGGCAGGACTCCTTTAATTCTCTTCCTAAAGAGATTCCATCTAACAGGCATGTCAACTAAAGTGTCTTTCAGAATAGACGCCTTTTCTCAAGAAAAAGATGCAAACAATGAAAAAGACATCTCAGCTTTTGCCAGACTACAGCTAGCCATAAATATGGATCTAATAATTTGGTATATGCTCTACAAAGGTGTACAGCTTTTCAAAATTAGGCATGTTAAGAACATGCAGACTTTATCAATAACCAGGCCACATATTTGGAAATGGGGATAACCAGTTTAAATCTCTGTCAAACTTAAAAAKTAAAGCCTAAAAACAAGATTAGAGTAAAATGCACAACAGCTGYCAGAAAGATTAAAAATAAGTGAAACAACTGGGTCTTTGACACAAACACATCTATCTGTAATGCTCACACTATCATGGAGAGACAAGGAGTCATTAGAAGAACCAGGTACAGATGCAAGRAAATCTGCATTCTAAAGAAATGTTTTTCCTTTACTTAAACTACACWGTTTAAACATAATGTACACGTTTATTTAATCCATGGTAACTTCCACAACTTGGACATTTGAGAAGCTAATGCAGCAGGGGAGGTGAAGAAAGAAGACATGTATTTTTGCACATATARGGCTTTATTCAGACTACTCTTATTTTAATGCCTATGACTCTTAGTGGAGTGAAGATATAACCTCTTCCTACAGACCTTATCTTTTTTTTTCTGTAGTCAATCTTGGCTGCACTAACAGTACAAAAAGGTTAGGTCTTTAAAGGAAGAAGGTCAAGGGCTTGTTCATTCCTTTGCTCTTTTTAAATAACCTGTTTTCTCCCTATTCAACCATGTACTATAATTCAAACCATCAATGCAGAATGATAAAAATGAAGTCTATATTCACACTCTTCACTACACTCAGAAGTTAAAAAAATTATTTGATCTATCCCCATAGAGCTGGGGTTTTTTTCTGAGACGTTTTAGTCCTCAGACWGAAAATATTCCATACCTTTGATCAAGAATGACCTTTGCTATGCATTTACTTCTGCTGTCATATTTTACAGATAACTATAACATTAGGGAGGTGCATAATATTGAGAAGTGGATGTGGTAGAGATTCATGCATTTGAACTAGGCAAGTTTTCTAATGTGTTCTCTATTCCTTTACTAGTCTCTTGTCAGCATCCTTCCAGATTCAATAATCCAGTACCTCTGAGAACTGAACCAATTCCTAAAACATAAGTCCTTCTTTAATAGCAACAGCTGATATATAAATTTAAAGGTTAAGGTTTTTAAATTCTTTTTCTTCTTCACCATGTACAGTCCTTGGTACTTACCAAAGTTTAATCCCATCTGCATTTAAATTCCGGAACCACAAAGTCCCACAAAGTTTCCATAGTTGCTTTTGATTCACAAGAATCTTTCCCCATAATGAAAAGGTTTAAACATATTGCAACCTCCKGTCTAACATTTCAATGGGACAAACACACTTGAGTTTTCCAGGCATGAACTCCAATGAAAAAATATTTAAATTAGCTGTGCTGCAATCACGTTATCCATCTGTACTGTCTCCTTCCTGTCTTAATAATTATAAGCTTTGCTGACTCCCTGGCAAACTTGTTTCTTGCTTATTATATACAAATAGTTGTTATGCACTTACAAAGTTAGTGTGCTTTTTTGCTATTTTGTCTTKAAAATGTCAGAGTTTACATATTTTCCATTTTTTTCAGTGGATATTGACTTCATTGTTTGAAGGAAGCATTTTTATTTTTAACAGATCTTTCATTCAGTTTTCTGAAGCCTTTTTTTTCTTTTTAGTCTTTACCCTTAATTGGGACACCATTTACTTGAGCCTCTGCCTTTCAACGTTATTCATCCTGACTTCAAGCACCCTCCCTTTTAGCTGTTTATTTCTTTTTTTTTAATTAAAAGCCTTTTTATAACTCGAAACAGTAGACAAAACAAAACAAGGGTACAGCAGCATGCCGTCACCTCCATTGTTGAAATTGCTCTGCAAATAATAAAAGGTTTCTATATTCACAGCCATCACTCCTCAGTCACATTAAGATCTGGTCCAAAAAAATTAAAAGCTTTAAAAAAAAAAAAATCTCTGGGACACTGTTCAACTAGTGACATAACTATAAAGACAAAACTTGCTTAGTCTTACCACTGAATGGAAGTTAAATGTAATTGTGTGCTTATAACACAACAGTTCCAGGATTACACACGGACTTGACTTCGCAATGCAAAGCACTTCTATCCTTAATTAATAAAGATTACTGGAAATTTCAAGCTTTTCATCCTTTTTTTTTTTTTTCCCCCTGAAAGAATTTTATGTTGTGTACCTCTACAGCTAAGTTTGCTAKGTCATTGCTTCTAAATAACAGAATAAACTTCTTCAAATTAGTCAAGTGCAAGGCCTTYACATGGTCAGGACAATATCCAAGCACAAATATAGGCTGGGAAAACATGAATTGAGAGCAGCCCTGCTAAGAAGGACTTGGGAGTGCTGGTGGATGACAAGTTGGACATGATCTGGCACAGCCCAGAAAGCCAAACGTGTCCTGCGCTGCATCCAAAGCAGKGTGGGCAGCAGGGCAAGGGAGGGGATTCTGCCCTCTGCTCTGCTCTGGTGAAACCCACCTGAAGTGCTGCATCCAGTTCTGGGGTCCCAGCACAGGAAGAAAATCGATCTGTTGGAGGGAGTGCAGAGGAGAGCCACCAAGATGGTCACAGGGAAGGAGAACCTCTGCTACAAAAACAGACTGAGAGAGTTGGGGCTGTTCAGCTTGGAGAAGAGAAGGCTCCAGGGAGACCTTAGAGCAGTTTTCAGTATTTGAAGGGGCTACAGGAGAGCTGGCGAGTGACTTTTTACAGGGGCATGGAGTGAGAGAACAAAGGGGTATGGCTTTGAACTGCCAGAGATATTAAGAAGCTCTTTACTGTGAGGGTGGTGAGGCACTGGAGAAGGTTGCCCAGAGAAGCTGTGGATGCCCCATCCCTGTCAGTGTTCAAGGGCAGCTTGGACGGGCTTTGACCAACCTCATCTAGTGGAAGACATCCCTATCCATGGCAGGGGCTTGGAYCTAGGTGATCTTTAAGGTCCCTTCCAACCAAAGGCACTCTATGACTCTTAYATTATTATGGAATTGCAGTCATTGAATGGGAAAAAAAGCCCCAAGCACACCAAATATCTGTAGGCTTGGTGTTGTTTGGCTAAATAGGTAAATAATGTAAGATCATCTTCTATATTCTATTTACTTATTAAATGTTTGTAACCATACACACGTTGTTATTAATTAATTCTTTATTTTCAATGCAAATATAAAATTTGAAAGCTGCTACCTTCTCCACCCTTCTTAATGCTATTCTTTCAATGATCTCTGGGGCTCAGTCTTGCCACTTGGTCCTGATGCTTGTCTGGCATAAATAGTTCTTCTAGATCATAAAAGACTGACCACCTAAAAGACACGTCTTTTGATACACAGTGGAACATCAATTCTTTTTTGCCAAGAAAAGATAAATCACAGAGATTCAAATAGCCAGTAACCTCAATACAGAAACACTGTTGGCTARCAAGAAATAACCAAACCAACAAGAAACAATTAAACCAAATCCAAACCTGAGAAACCTGGTTTTATTTTCTTTCAGTAAGAAAAAATTACTTTTGCTGTAAGTCTTTCAGGCACTATAAATTAGTATTACAAAATGACTTGTTGCAAGTCAACCTCACGTAAGTGACCCTTTATATTTTGAGAAAATTGATTGTATGCAGTTGAAGAAAGCTACTTGAGCTAAAAAGCTGGGGTTCAATAAATGAAAAAAAAAAGCCAGTACAAACTGACTTACCAATGTTAAAGCAACATTTGTACCTTCACAACATCTTTTAAAATTCTGTTCCCTATAAATGAAAATGCAATAATTAACAACAATTAATTAGGCCGAAACCCAATTTATATTAATGTTCTGGATTGTAAATATTTTTCACAAYTGGTTGCTGTAAAAAGGATTGTCTGTCATACGCAGAGGATTAGGATGTCACATTGGAAATTATCAGGAGCAGAYAGACTTGTAAGAACCACTGATCCTGCTTTTATGGGAAGGACACAAGCATATCTTTTCAGATACTTTCCAGAATGCAACAGCAGGAATCTTTTATATTTTCTTATTACTGATCCTTTTTAAATAAAAAGAAAATTAAAAGTAGAGAACAAAATACAAATAGAGGGTAACAAGAAYATATCATTACAGAAAAGTTCCAAGTAGCTCAGAAAACCAGACTAACTGAGTTCTACTTCTGCAAACAGTGCACAAGAGGCTGTGCTGTGCCTACAAGCTGCACCTTGATTTAATCCTCATGAAACAGTATAAAGCAGCCGAAAGCAAACAGAACCAGTACGAGATGTCTTCCCCACCTATCTTAAGAAACACAAGCCAAAAGCAACAAGCATTCACCTGGATCAAAAATACACTCACAGGTCTCTACAACAGACCCAAGCAACTGCAGAGACGGGAAGGTTCTAGTTTAGAAGCACCAAGAAGCTTAGGTTGATAGGAGTTTTACCCTGTCTTGTCTTCTCAAAGCTATTAGCAAGTTTGCCACTTGAGGCACTTTATGAAATGGACAGATTTATCATTAAAGTATATTTTTCTTTGAAATTTAAGTCCTCAGCAAGAAGAAAAAGGGGCAAATTGAGGTCTGGCAGCTCTCCTTCCTCAGCCATTTTCATACACAATGTGGTAACTTACTAAGTAAGCAGCATCATTCCTCAAGGACTACCTCCCAATAACATGGCTCCTGAAAAGTCAGCCTGCCGGGAGACTCACACAAAAGCTGCATCTTGTCAGTGGGACTGGCTTTCCAGAGATGCAAATTATGAGACATCCCTCTCACACCTAATAGGTCTGGCTGCTATTCCCCTCTACTGATGGAAAAAAAAAAGTGCCACCGGAGAGTGAGTCATTGCTATAGGTAAATCTTGTCATCTATTAGCTACCATTGAAACAATGTGGATATCAAACGTTGAAACAAATGTGGTGTTCATGATATCCATAAGAAACTGACAGTGGTGGGCTTTCAGTACAAGTGAGAGATGGACACACTGAGAGTACAGCAAAGGCGCATTGACATTATTTAGGGATTACAGCACCTCTCCTGTGAGGAGAGCTGGGACTGTTCAGCCTGGAGAAAAGAAAGCTCAGGGGGGGATCTGCTCAGTTTTTCATAAATACTTGAAAGGAGGGCACACAGARGACAGAGACAGGCTTTTTTCAATGGTTCCCAGGGACAAGATAAAAGGTGATGGGTACAAACTGAACCACAGGCAGTTACCCCTGAACATCARGAAACAGCAGTCTCCTCCATGATAAAGAGAGCACTGGCACAGGCTGTCCAGGGCAGTTGCAGAGTTTTCCTTGAATAAATTTAAAAGTCACCCGAACATGGCTCTGGGAAACTGGCTCTAGGTGGTCTTGCTTGARCAGGGGTTTTGGGCAAGACGACTTCCAGAGGTCCCTTCCAACTATGCTACGATTTTGTGAACATCGACTAAGAAAGAAAAAAGCATTGCAATTTATCATTTTCAGAATAAACTGCACTCTAAATTTCATGTGCTGTTCAAACCTCAGCAATCTTATTAAACACTGAGCTCTAGTTTTCATCAATGAAGCACTCTTTAGAAGATGGCTCAATATGTATAGTTTGGCAAAATTCTGAGTGGGTATTACTACTGGATCAATACTTTAATTAAAATGGATGGAATTATGTTTGAGAATTACTTTTAGCAGTAATAACGCAAAAAATTTCCACTGCCTTACTATGCTTTAATATTAAATATAAATCACAGTGTTGAATAAGCCTCTGGCAAGGTTAATTAATAAGGTAGTATCAATCAAGTATGAAATTCTCACAGGACAAATGCTACCCATRGCAGAAATAGAGAGCAAGAAGAGACATCCATCAAAAATTAAAGGCCAGGCAAAGACCACGTTGTTTCCAAAATGAGACCCTGAGCTGGACAAGCACAGTACAAAGACAAAGCTTTAATAGAGTACTCTGATGTATCACCTAATACAATAACTCTAATCCATCAATTTTCATGTTAAAGTGCATCTGAATGGAACTATCCATCTACAGTATGTCAGTTTAAATATCACTGGATTTTCCCCATTGTAAATTTGAAGTCATCAATTATTAATCATTGATGGAATGAAAATCTGGAAACAAATATATGAAAACATGTTCCCTGATGCCCCAAGGCATTCAATCAAAACTTCTGGAACAGCCCCACAGCAGCTCTAGGCCTCACACAAAATGAATCATTAATTTGGTTTGACTACTTAAAACATCTTGCTTAGGCTCAAACTCATCAGCTCTGTTACCCAACTCTATGTACAGGATACGCTATTCTGCAAGTRCCTTCTGATTATATTGCCCAAGATTTTGTGGGGGGGAACCCCAAAACATTTCTGAAACCACACACTAGACCAACTCTTAGAATTTTGCATCCTTCCTGAACAAAATAACATTACAGGATCCATCTCCTCACTGAGGTGGGTCCTACACCTCATCTGCTGTGCTTTCAGCTCTCATAAGAGAATCAGAGTTAGGGACATTCAGCACTTCTCTGAAACAGTATCTTAATGAGACAGGACTAGGTAGCATCCCTGACTTCATTTAATGAGCTTAATAAATGGAAAAAAACAATGATGAGACAATTCTTACAGAGAATKAAATTTATTTTTACTTCCAATTAAAAACAAATGAGAACTCTATAGAAAAAAAGTGGGATCACAGGATGTCATACTTGCACAGTTAAACAAGTGCCAGGAAATACATGAATTCACACAGAATGTGTAATAAATTAATTCTGCATTAGGAGTCAGCTTTTATTGACACTATCTCATGCCAGAGCTTCAAGATATTCCYGGAATTTCCCACTGATACGGGGTCTTGATGACCTTCAGGGTATTTTTGACTCTTCAGCAAGGTATATCCAGTRTGAAGCTCCCATTGTTTCCCATGCTGTAGCCAGAAGCCACCAGCATCAGAAGGCTGATAAAACTCTACTGYAGACCAGACATATATATTTATATAYACATATATATATATGTACACAGACACACACCCATAATCACCAAATATCAGCTTTGCTTACAAGAGAAGCATTCCCAACACTCATTAGTTTCGAAAGGTAGTTTGAGCCTGAACTAAATGTGTCCCTAAAGKAGCTGAGAAAGAAACTCAGACCTCGCAAGCTGGCGAGCTATTTCATGCTGTCTGCATTTAATTTTCTGGATGTTTGCCAACATATAGAAGGAGGAAGGACAATAGACATTTTTAACTATGGAAGGGGTCTASTTAAAAACATAAAATTAAAAAGAAATCCAGACCATTTAATTTAACACAAAGAAAAAACCTACAATATCAGAGYTATTGTTTATGACCAGTGCCACAGGAACACAGAGAACCTGAACCAAATAAATGATTTTTTTTCTATGTTATCTGAAGAGAATTATCTTTATTAAAAACAATCTAGCCTTTGTGAATAATACACACCAGCTTCCAAACAGACCAAAAGAACAGTTCCTCACTACAAAATTACCTCTAGGAGAGTTTTACCCAACAGATCTACTTCCAGATACTTTCAGTCAGAAAGATAGCCATTAACTGCCATGTATTAAAAAAGGCCAAAAAAGGTAACATTCTCCTACAGCCAGCCTTGCTGAGAAGGAGCACCAGCCACCACAGGGAGCTTCTGCTGCCAAACGTACTCTTCACGTGCTGGGAGCTGTGCAGCCATTATTGCCCCGACATCCAGCACACAAGAGGGATTCTGCAGGATGCTGTACCCAAGTGACCTTCACCTGGGGAAATTCCTACCACTTCAGCAAGAGATCAGAGATGCTGTAATTTGAGACAAACAACAGGAAAYAAAGCCCACTCAGTGCACAGGTGGATGGCAGCTTCACCCAAAGCAGCTGCCCTGGGAACACTCCACAAATTGGGCTGTTGTTGCATCTTCCTAAGGAGCGTCACAAGCTGACAAAAAATTGTTGAGGGAAAACAGATAAAAAACCCATTYGTTATTCCTGTGGCCTTCATGTAATGAGGCTGAAATTTAAAAAAAGGTCAGRTAATAGTTTTACTGGATGTGTAGAAGGTTAAATGCCCATCAAATCAAGTGCTGCACCTATGCCTGCTGTGAATTACTGCAGAACACACTGCAGTTTACTAGAAAGATAAATTATTTTGACAGTTTTTGCCACACTTTAAAGTRTTTCCCAAACATTAAAAATTAAAGGTTTGAAATTTAGTTGAAGGCTATGAAGAAATCAAAACCTCAAGTCCTCCATCTATTTTTAAGCAATAGCTGCAATTCCAACACTGTATTCTAAAATTATGTTTTATAGATGTATTCACACCAAGGTCAGCAGCTTTSCAGAGAACCTGTCCCAAGCCGACTTTAAAGGAACAACATATATACTTATGGACAAGCTGTCACTTGGAATATATATTTTCTGAAAGCAGGATCTGGATGCTTGAGGTTCACAAGAACCAGTTAAGAACGACATGTCCTGCCCAGAAAACACTGCATTTGAATGCTATTTAGCTGAGGGTGCAAGCTGTCAAACATAGAAGATAAGGCATCTCTGGAAATATTATTTTATCAATACTTTGGAGCAAACAATGGTGAAAACCAGGTGGGAATGAACCTGTCAGTATGTGCCAGCAACTAACTTAAATTTTCARTAACAAGATGAAAAAGTATACTAACAACATATTAAATAGAAGCACAAATAACATGAAACTTGAATATATTTTCTTTATAGGACATATCACTTAATTTTTGAAAGTAACATCACAATTAATAGATAACAAAGGACAGGTTCAATGTAATGACCAACACCACCTGTGAAAAGTCTGATAAAAGAATCATTCAGATCAGAAATACCTAGCATAAAATGTTTCCCAAAAGATACAGTCTCTTAGGATTTTAGACTTATTTATAACAATGTAAAGGACATGATTCTAAGACTGGCATCTTTTAGCATTTCTAACAGAAAACAAGACGGTATGATGATGAAGGAAAGACTGAAAGYGAAAAAAGTAGTATTAAATACACAAACACTTGAATGAGATGAGTAAGAGGTTCATCATGCAAGTAAAACAGAATGAAACTAAAATGGGTAGCAAAAAAGACATCATAAAATGATATATTCAGGTTGAAGTTACTCTTATTGCCAAAACCCCATTAAAAAAACCTCCACACCTTTATATGATTATTACCCCAACTTTTTTTGTCCCAACTCTTCTAGCTGTTAGAACTGATGTTAAGTGTGTCAACGTTACACACACAGGGATAAATCTGTATGCAACACTAACCTGACTTGCTTTGCTTCCTCTGCTGCAGCCTGACACAGGAAAATCTACTTGTCCTCCTTTGCCTATTCCCTCAAAGAAACTGTTCTGGCTTGACAAACTCTCTCTTTCTGCCAGTATCCCCTATTCCAATATTTCATTATTTTCTCAACTGAATATCCTTAATTTGGGGAGGAGTGATGCAAACAGAAAATACTTATTTATATATTACTTCATTAAAATAAAACCAGACTTGATAGAATATTGAAAGAATACTTTAATACATAAAAAAGGAAAAAACAAAAAACCCTCAGGTTTAAATCATTGCTACAGTGTGTAAAGAGTACAAGCCAAAACAGCAACAATAGTCCTCTTATGCTCTGCTGAGAAGGTCACACGCAGGATTAGAGCTGACAAATCTCCATAGGTGCATGGTTCCATAGAGCTTGTGTCTTCAAGATTAAACCTTTGGTTTTTATTAATACTACAAAGAGCAAGAACAAAACCTTGYTGAATCAGATACATAAGCTTATTTCAAGAAATGCCAAAGTCCTAACAAACTCAAGAAGATAAAAACCCCAACACACTCTAAGGACAGCTGAGGCTGAAGCCCAGGTCAGTGAACCCAGCTAATCCCYTGCTAAGTAAAGGTCTCTGACCAGCTACAGTGTTTGTACCCACAGAACACCCTGGTTTCCTCAGCTAAGCATGCAAGTCTACTAGAGGAGGATCAGGTTGATTTCCCAGGGTA
This sequence comes from Malurus melanocephalus, assembly GCF_030028575.1. Taxonomy (NCBI): domain Eukaryota; kingdom Metazoa; phylum Chordata; class Aves; order Passeriformes; family Maluridae; genus Malurus; species Malurus melanocephalus. The sequence continues at coordinate 188,711 of NW_026623884.1, read as the reverse complement.
CTTAAACTGGCTACCAGCTTCTCCACTATGTCAATCCTGTCTGGTTTCAAATTTCTGTCTGAAGGGTCAGTAGCCAGACTGGACACCTCCAAGAAGCAGCACAGTACAAAACCAGGGGCTGCCAGTTTCAGGATCAAAAGGATCTGAGCAGGATCAAAAAATCCACAAAAGCAAACTGGTTTCTTTGCCCCACACTCCCCTGGGGCAAARCAAAGTTGAGACCAGATCTGAATTGGTGTAACAAACACAGCAGCTAATAGCAGAGTTAATTTCGGGTGAAATGCAACACTATTTACACTGTACTAGAGCTGCCCTTCAGCCACAGTGAGAAAAGTACTCYTCACTCCTTGGACAGGTTCAACCCACTTCTGCTTCTTGATTCATACCCAAAGGCACAGGAAAGAAAAGCTGCAGGGCTGCAAGGGAGAGAGGCTGGCAGGACACACAGATTAATCAGAAACAGGAAARAATTACACATACAGAATGAATGTGACACTTTTATAAAAGAACCTTGTAGCGAGATCAGCTGAGAGAGAGATGAGGTGAAAGCAGTGCTGCTGCAACAGCAATCAGAAATGTTTCATGGARATAAGAGCGATTGCACTAACATGCCAGAAGTGTGAAGGTTGCATTTGTCCTGTGAAATACTTTATTCCACTAACAACAAAACTCTCCCAGAACGCTTTTATTGTACAAGGCTCTATCAGAAGTCTGGTTTAAAAATCAGTTGCAGGGGATGAGGGAAAAACAAAGAGCACACTCAACTCAGACTAAGCATATTTCCCCAAAACAAAGAAACCTTTCTGAACTCACTCTGACCCATGCCTCTGTCATCTAYGGTCCCTCAAGTACTATCAAATTGATTACAGGGGATTTTATAGAACATAAATAACCCTCAAAGATCCTGCACTTATCCCTGCCAGGGATGCATGAGTCACATTTCAAAAAAAGGCCACTCTAACACACTTGGCAGCTAAATATATTGGAACCAATTATCACTGCACAACTTCAGTTCTGGCGAGTTCAACAAACCGAAAGACTTTTCCGATACATTGTAAAGGTCTGTTCTTCCAGCTGAATGAGCAACTTAGAGCTGTCATAAAGCTAATTATATAAAAGCAATCAATATAAATCTGGTTCTACTGCTTAAAATAATTAATGTTTTTAAAAACATAGCCATGTTTTAATTTTTACATTCAGAAGAGCCAAGTTCACTTTTCTTAGGTCAGGAATGGGTTATTTAACACTGCAACACATTTCAAGTTCTTGATGAACAAGATGAGGCACATACAAATGAGAAACTGACATCGTAATTTTTTATTCTCCCCAAGGGCTTCTGAAAAATGACAGAAAAACTCCTAAAAAACAAAGTTCTGTTTGCTTAGGAACAGAAAACATTTTAGGTTTTGCTTTTCTACACAGAGGAGAAAATGCTATCCTTTGGATGTAAAAAGAAAAATTAATAACTCTCGCCTTCTTTAACCAGAGGCCTTTGAAAAACTATTTACTATTTTAGGGTGGGTTGCATTTTTAATAGCTGGGTTGACAGTGCTGAGGTGATTTACCTYCTCCCTTACACACAGTTACAATGAAACACCATTTACACAAAAGCAGTTGGTTCTCTGTCATAAGGCTYTTCCATATACGCACTTTGCACACGTTTTTTCCCCTAGGACTGCATCTATGCTGGAGCACAGTAAGGCACACAACAAATCTGTKTGACACCAGAAACAATTTAGTCCTGTTTGTACTGCCTGGGAGCTAATAAGCCCTGCAGGGAYTCATAAGGGAATATGACCCTTTCAGCCCTGAGACCACAGCTGCACATAGTAGGATACAGTCCTGCTGCACTGACCTCTGCTTTACTGCCCAAAACAGGTATTCATTACTTCAGAACAGGCACAAACAAAACAAGYTGATGGGCTTAACAATTATGAGGCACATCTCCCAGTCAATTCAACAATCTGTAGGGGATGTAGGAGGATGCACTAATCAGTAGGGAAAAAGAAAAGCTTTTGAAGGAGGGCAGACAATGTGGTAGTTAATGCAAGAAAGGCCCCTTCTCTACAAGGGCTCTCAACCTCCTACCAGTACGTAGAAACAGGTGAGAGACAAGCAGCCTCTCCCGTCTCTTTGTAATTGGGAATCATTTACCTAAATTGTTTGCCATCTTCCACTCTCTTCATTCCAGAGTTAATGAAACGATACCAGACCAGATGCAAAGAAGTACATGAAGGTGCAAGTGAGTGAACAGAGCTTTCCTGTGTCCCTAGAATAGTGTCTTGGCCCAGAAAATTTGTCCCTTGCCTCCTTCTGTCAAGATGGAAAACTGGCCCATGGCAAGGCTTCAGGAACATTCAAGTGAATGCCTGTCCCGTTCCAGGGCAGTGAGGGTATTTTAGCTACTATTGACTGAGTTTGGAACTATTTCTTCTATATAAGCAGATAAACTTCAAACTGTCATTTGCTGGTGAGGATATAGACTTCAGCCATCTAAAGGTCCCTCCAGATGAGCAATAAAGTTTTTACAATGCTATTCTCCAGATAGGAAAGTGCCCCTACAGATGTATTTAACAGGGACAACAGCTACACAGAATGTGGAAAAACCACCTCAGCACGACATATCCGTACAACACCTATACTGCACTTCATAACTAAGTAACAAACTAATTTGTAATCAAATTTGTTAGCAAAAAGGTATAGCAGACTGGAGGTACCAACACTGCATTTGSCCAAAGCATGAAACAGAGGAGAATGCAATTGTATCATCTGGAAGCAGGGAGGAGAAAAAGGATGAGCATATCCTTCCTTGGTSTAAAAAATTAGGAAAAAAGGGAGGAAAATTGCATTTCCTCCTCCTCTTTTTATTATTTCACAAACCTAAATATAGGATGATTAATTTTTATGGCCTAAATTTAATCAAACAGTAAAAATGTATTTATTATATGATTCAGAAATTGCTACAGAACATAAATTCTGAGACACTTTCAACTCTCAGTCCCCACTTGTGACTTTCCTTTCTCTACAGCAATTTACTGCAYGATGTATAGACAAATATTTCAGTATGGACTGGAAGTAACAGCAATCACAGAATAATTCAGTGTTCAGAAAAAAAGAAGTTAAAATTTACATACTCACCAAATCTTTGTGATGAGTTCAGAAATAAAAAAAAAAACAAACTGAAGTATTTATAGTACAATCTGCAATGACATAYGGATTTTGTCTTTTTTGTTTCTTACATAAGACAAACATTAGTAGGCAAAGACCTTGAAAGCCTACTTCACTGTTAACCATTTTAATAACAAATTCACTGTTAGCTGCAAAAATTAATGACAGATTATCTACCAATGCTAGTGGAAACCAGCTGCAGTGGGGGAAATATGAATATTGCCCACACTATGCATGTTTGCAATCAACTAAAATTATCTTTCATGTGACAATTTAGTTCTTCATATTCAACACTGAAGCAACGATTGTAAATGGATGGATGAAAGACACAGTCCGGGTTCTCTAACTATTAAAGATTTAGGTTTATAATGAAAGCTAAAGCCTTTCATGTGATAGTTTCATTTTASCTAACAGACACAGAAATGGTGCTTGATTTGCTTCTAACCCACAGAAATTAAAAGTAATAGGAGAACTGTAAATAACAGGTCTTAAACAAAAGGCTCAATATGTCTAAAATTTTAACTCTTGAAGTGTTACTATCTCAGGCRTGGATTTGTGAGATGATGGTTTCAGAAATATTAACTTGAGCTGAAACACAAGTCTTTTATTTTTTTAAGCTGCAGACTTTCTCCCAGCGAGTATTCATACTTGTTTGATGAAAATCAATATATAACTTCTTATTTCTCAGAAGCCCCGAAGACATAACATTGCTAAATTGAAAACACAGATGGCTTTATTACTTCTTGTGCAATACTTTACCAAAAAATCTAATTACTCACAGTCGTGCAACCCTGCTGGTGATGAAAAGGCTGCACAACCAATACTTCCATCTCCCCAGTGCTTCAGGGATTTTAAAAGGACAGCTATGAATCAAATTGAAAGAACTCAGCTCAAGTTCTGCAGCACGGGTCAGGTTTACAGTTAGTATCAAGGGRATAGAGAATGCACTTGATAAAAGAATGACAAGAAACTGTGAATCTGGAACTTCAAATAAGAATTTTTACATTCAAGATTTTTGAACTAGGTGTACATTAAAAGGTTTCATTAAGTCAAACATGATCACACTGGCTGCACCTTGCTGAATGGCAGTCAGCCAAAGTGTGACTTTGTGAAGCCTTCCTCTCTTCCCCACAGTAGGACAAATTTGTGAGTCCATTATGGCATCACACAGAAGAGCTTCCAGACCACATCCCAAACCTTCTGTACACACACACACACAGACATAGTGAGATGAGCACAATTTTCTTCCCCTACCACATGCCTCAAGAGTAAAGGAAGAGGCAGGATACAAAGGATAACATGACAAAATCCTGGTGCCAGTTGAGACTTTCCCAAAACAAGGAGAAAGCTCTGACACCCACGGTGCTTTAAACAAACAGCCAGGATCACTGCAATGCCAATGGCATCTGGATTCTGGTACACAGGAAACATCAGGCTTTTCTGCTTTGAATGGCAGCTGCTTTTTACACAAATTCCTTCTGTACAAGGCTCCCCTTCCAGTCACTTTCCTGGGYAATTTCACCAGATTTCACATGATGTGGAGGGAAAATGGACACCCTGTCAAATGATTCCTGCCAGGAAGCAACATCCACTTTTAAACAACTCATCATCAGGACTATGCATGAGCTTATACTTTAAATATAGTATTTTCATTGCCTTTTCTGACACTGATAGTAGAGAGAGTAATTATGCAACTCAAAGGTTCTGCAAYAAATACCACTGTGTGGTTTACTATCACCATGGAAATGGATTTACTGTCTCAAACTCTAAAACTATGACAATACGAGCAATCTTCTCAACAATTGCTTGTCTATAAAATCAAAATTAGGAGTTTTTCTAGGAAGCACATCATGTATGATCAACATGAAGCAGTAAATAGTAGCCTACACAAGCCATGTAGGAAAATGAACATACAGCATAATTTAAAGCTTTGCAAAGCAGCAGAATACTTGGAAACATTTGAGGAGCTCAAAAAAAGAGAAGACCTATATAACACCTATCATATGTATCAGCAGATAGATCTATTTAGCACGACATGTATCATGACATATTTTCTCATCACAGAGATCCATGGAGAATGTTTGTTTTTCCAAGAGGTCCAAGATATAAAAAGAAATTGTGTTTGTTATTTCTGTCACACAATTTCTCAGGGCTTCATGAAACCTCATATCTATTAGCATCCCTACAGTAAGCTGTTCTGGTCTCAAGTTTTGCTATATTAGGCAACTACAAAATGCAAAGACTTAAATACACACGTATCTTGGAGTTGTAGTGCCTCACAGTTTGGTTTTTTATTATTCAGAAAGAAAAACACTCAATCTTGACTTTACATCTTCCATACTAATTGCTGTTACCCAAAACKAAATTATTTGTTGCAGTGAAGAAAGAATTCCATAGTACAGAAGAGTTTTATCCATGCAAAGCCATATGAAGTAGACTCATCAACCACGACAGAGGCAGCCAAACGGTGAGAGGATAAGCAGATAAAGGAAACGTCAGATTTCACCAGGTAACCGCGACTTTCATGATATTCTTGCTTCTTCTCTTTCCTAATCTCCTTTGTCTCAGACACCAGTATAATGTGTAAAATGCTGAAGCAAACTAATCAAAGGAAAATGCCAYCATACTAAGCAAGTTAAATGCGGAGACACCAAATAAGTGACTGAAATACCTGCAAATTTTTGAGATTACTATTCTGCAGAAAACATCAATATTAGATTTTTCCACTGAATGAAAAGAGCATCATAGCAGTTTATAAAATTTCTACTTTTTCATATACACTACAATTATGTACTGCTTTACTCATCRCATTAGTTGTATTTAATGCTAATGTCAGTAATTGATGCTAAAGCAGCAAGGCTTGCAATACCAAAGTAACATATATTTTCAAGATCATAATTTCTGCTCAAAGTGATGACATTACATTCTCCTCTTGCAACATTATCCTCTGCTCTAATTCATTCACAGTAGATGTCAATGGCCAGGACTGTTTGCTTAAAAGAACATTTTAATGTAGAGTCCTGTTGTCAGGCATTTCCTGTTCAACAGCCTACAAGACCATTTAGYTGCTGATTCTTAGCAGTTCCACTCACCATTGCTAGCAGGAGTCATTACTGATAKGCATCTGAAACTTATCTTAAACACAAGACTAGAGGAAATTTTGAAAACTAGTTTACTATCATTAAAAGTTCCAATGCTATCAACTTAGCCAGAGAAATGTAGGTCAAAGCAGAGTCCTCTTAAATTGTGCACAAATTAAATTTCTGTGATGGTGGAGTTGCTGTCTTTCCTTYTACAAAACTGAGTCTAAAGCTGATTAATGGAATACTGCATTTTTTCACATTACCCAAGGGCAGCAATGATTTGCATTACAGGGCCTGGAACTGCTTCCTCGATTGATTAAAGACAAATGAAGTTTGAGAGAACTGTCAGCTAGGAGAACACTTTTTGGTGATCATAGACTCTACTAAGGACTAGAATAATCTTTTGTTTGATTAGAAAGAAAAATTATTCACTCTTGTGTTATCGATACTTGTGTTCTGCCCTCATTTTTATTCAGAATACGAAAAATACCAGCCTGGAACTAAACTAAAAGTTTGGCAAGTGTTAAGAATTTAAAGGTTCTTCCTCCTCAGACSCACTATAAAACATTAAAAACACTGTCAAGCAGGTACTTTCAGAGAGCTGATGTAACCTAAGCTAGGAAAACCTTCATTCACAGCCCTCAGAAATCCCACCCAAAAGACTGTGCTTAACACTATTCCAAACACCTGAATGTTATTTCAGTCTCAGGGTCTAGCATTTCTGAAACTGRGCTACTTTTTAAGTTCTAAGCTAGTTTTTCAAATCTCAAGTTTGCATCTTTGGAGAGCTGCAAGTCCAGCCTTTGTTAATGGCAAACATGAAGGTACATGCTTGACTTGTTACAAAACTCTTATTTCAGAGGCTGTCTTCTTYTCTAATTTCTCACCTCCTCTGGCAGTCTGAAAGTACACTTTGTTAGGGTGGTGGTACCGGTCAGTATTCTATTATATACTATACAAGTAGAAATGAAAATTCCAGGTGGCAGAAGGGAGAACAATGATCAGGCTACTGCACACTTTGCCTGCTGAGACACAGAAAATTCACCAGTCCCGGACTGGTATGTAAACTGTTTAAGAGCTCCTTTCTGAACTTAAAAAAAATGCAATTTTACACAGATTCACCACTTAGCATAGAATAAATCCACCAGCTCACAAATCAGATTAGCTAACTAGGTTTATGTAGGCAGGGAAGAACTATTCTTAAGAATCAAGGTGYGTAAAATATGAAAAKAAATACAAATAAAATATGAAAATAAATACAAATTCACTGTAATTTTAAWTAATTTACAGTAAAATTACTTTTTTCTTTAGATAATCAATTAGCTATACATGAAACAAATTCACATTCCACTTTTATGCATTAAATTCAGTGAGCTGTAATAATGTAACWGTGAAAAAACAACAGGCAATATTTATGAGGCATGTACAAACTTCAAACGATACTTTATGGCAGGGAGCAGATTTCTTTACCAGTGACATTATTTGGATTACAGTGTCCTATCTAACAAGAGATATGAATATCTGCCATACAAGTATGTGAGTATTTTCATACTAGTCCACAATCCAATAAAATCAAGTTTTCACAAGACAGTCACAGGTGACATCTTGCTATCAACTGAAGGAACATCAATTGAAAAGACAGGTTCATTCCTTTGTGTGACCAAGGTGATGGAAGGATTACCACAGGATTATCTCCAGGATAACTGATAACCTACATGCAGTTACAAAAAGCCTTTAAAATTAATCATATTTTCAACATTCCCACTAGAATAACACAAGTTTATTTTTATTTTCTTAAACAGGAACATAAAGGAGAAAAAAAAATTACCCCAAAATCAAAACAGAAGCAAATAGCTCATCACCTCCTGCAGGTTCAAGAACCATAAAAACCATAGGACCACAGCAACACTAATGAGCTGCCCCYCTTTAATGACAAATCTTCTATCACAATGCAATGGTCCCCTCTCCTAGTGCCATGCTCTGAGAAAAACCAAAACATCCATTGTGCACTGATGAAAACTGAGGAAGGATAAAGGAGAGATGCCACCAGCACATGATCGGCTACCCTCACCGACAAATGCTATGCAGTAGCCAAGAGAGACATTAAAGATTCTTTTGTTGAATCTCAATCAAAGTGTCTCTGTACAGCAGAAAAAAATTATAAATCCCTGCCACCTCCATCAGGCATCTCTTTTAATTGCTTCCTGATTTAGACTTCTTTTGATTGGGATGCAAACACTGACTTCTGTGCTTCATTCCCTTTCCAATGTGCTTCACAAATCCAAGATAAATTTAGAATTGCCTTTCAAGCTGAAAKTGCTGCAGAAGCAGCACACCATTCGCAGCCTATATCGTCCAGTATTTACTAGCCAAATTACAATCCACACCGTATCAAGAACCACACATAATTTGCCATAAAAGAGCATTTGGTTTGCATCTTCCTAATGCACTGAAGAACTGCATTAATGAAGAGTTATTATGATGCTCCAGTATACCAATCCTGCTGTAAACCAGCTTTACAGAGGTATTTATTATTTTCCTCAAAGGAGTTAGGATAGCAGAATGGGTAAAGTAAATACCGTAGAGGAAAAAGCTTAAAAAAGCATGTTTGAGTTCGAATGCTTTCAGGAGAACTTAAAGTCATAACTAGAAGGAGAGTCAAATTATTAYAGCAATAAAGGAAAAGAGGCATAAGCAAATATATTGAGCAGTTATAATTCATTCCAATCAAAAACAACTCTGGTGTGCAGTTCAAAGACTTGCTCTCGCCTCAGGCACAGAGCCAAATACATACCAACTGCAAATAAAGGCAACAGTAGATTAACAATTTACCCCAAGTTAAATTACAGTAAAAAGCATGACTCTAGTAACTGCCCATATGTTAGTTCCTTCCCTTAGGCAAACACGAAGCTCCTTACTGTGCCCCTCAAGGGTGAATCATAATTATCTTGCATTTATATTTATCATAGGGTAGGATCATATACTTAGGCAACACCCATTGCAGCAAAACTATGTGGTATATTAACTTGCATAATACCCTCAGCTGAGATATATCTGATAATTTTTGTATGTCTACAGTAGTATAAATGCAAAACTTGACATATTAATTTCTATTACTAATACTCTTTTTTATAATTTTCACAGAGGTAAGAAAAGCAAATCCACTTGATTTCAAGTATGAACCAACAAGTGGCAGAATGTGTTACAGTTAGAAAGTATCTCCAAAGATATTTCTAAAGCTACACTTTGGAAGTGTTGACAAAGTGTTTTGACATCTGTGGTATTCTCCCACACAYGCATATCTCCCTTTCCTTTAGCTGAAAATGTTCACCAATTTCATTTAGAAAACTTCATGCTGAAAATTTTGGCATTTTTGAAAGAGAGATCAGCAATCTCTAACATACACTTCAACTCAGGTAGCTCCATTCTTCACAGAAGTTGACTGGTAGTTCTTGGAACTCACCATAAACACAGAACATGCTTATTACTACTAAAAGTTCAGTTCTTCTTAAGATACACATGGGGCCATTTCTGGAAAGCAAGCAGATTACAGATTGCAATAGCTCACTTTGGAATGAGGTACAATAGTGAAGAAAGCATCTGGCACAAGTAACTTATAAAGCAGCTGTCTTTCCATGGATCTCTCAAGACACAGRCTCCCAGACTCAGGACAGATTTCTAAGAACCATATCCCATTCAGCACAGCCTATTCCTTTGGCACAGCTTTAAGYAGGAATCTGCAGAAGACAAGAGTTCTCTAGAACCTGCAGGAGGAGGTGTTTGGTGAACACAAACTCACCAAAGCCATTTATTAACATCCAGCTCTGCTGATTCAATAGCCCGAGGCAGATCTTGTGACACTCCCTAAGCTTCAGCATAGTGAACAAAACACTCAGGYTGCTCTTTCTGATACAGCCTTACCTCCTCAAAGTGCACCTTCCACATACAGAACATTTATTTGTCATGTGGATGATGCTTTTGGTTCTTCATAGGCTTCAGAAAGGAAGTATTAGGGAGTATTTCAAATAGACCTTTTCTTTTTTCAAAAGCATGGACARTATGATACARTTCCATAGTCAGCTGCTCAGTTCCWAGGGAAACTCAGCTTCACAGCTGCCCTTTTTCACTCTGTCCTCTTTCTGTGCTGTTCCTTACAGCCTGGTCTTGGTTTTATTACCAACTAGAGGCACAGGAACTGGTCATAAAAGGATGACCAGAGAAATTACATTGTCTATGAAGAACAAAGAGCAAAGAAATGCTTGAAGTAACCAATGCAAAGACTATCCCTTGATTYACCTACAATACTTGAAATAAAAACATCAACAAATCCAACTTCTAGTCAATATTAATTTCTTTAAATGTACCATCTCTTGAAATACTATAATACTTCTTAGGAATGRTTACTACTCCATAGGTARAAGCAGAAGTCTTTCCCCTTCACACAYATCAGTGTTTCTTGAATGTGTACTTTCACTCTTCTATAAAGTGTATTTCTGAAAAAAGGATTACTAGTCAAATTTCACATCAAAATGAAAAGTCATGCTCAGACTGATAATGAGCTAACTTCATAATGATGAGCAGTATTTCTTATTTTCTAGATAACCAAAGGCAAGTATTAAGACAGAAGCCCTGCAGCTTCAGTCAGATCCATCCAGATTGGTGCARACAAGGGCAGGCCTATAGCATGTTGCTGTAGAAACTTTCAGTAAAACCATTCCCTTCTGTCATAAAAAAAACCCCAAAATCAAAAATCAACCCTCACTTTAAATACAGCACCTCTTCCAAAACTGTAACACTTTTCACTACTTACAGGTGAGTCAACATTATATGGAAATGCACTCAGAGTATCCCTGTTCTCTGAACTGTAATAAGAAGAATAAATCCTGAATAAAATAAGTTATGCAGCCATTTTTCTCATGCTTATTCACATGTTCTGCCACAACTTGAAAGTACCACCAATGGTGCAAACAGAGAAACCAACACTTAAGGTGGACTAAACTGTAACAACAGGAGTTCACAAGCAGGGGAACATCCCTTTCCTGCACTGCAGGGCCGGTCAGGTGAGAGAAGATTACTACTTCAAGTCACGTTTAACAGCTTAGACTCTTCATACACGAGACACCAGAGATTAAATATTGATTTTACATTATGGSTATTCATTATCACTAGGAACACTCACTACTTTTAGCTAAACTGTAGCCAATAATTTGATTAGTCATAACGCACAATGAAGACCAAATTACACAAAAAAAAGCCTGCAGTATGTTTTATAACATCTCTGCAACATCATGCTGCTTCCTTTAAATACTTACCTACAGTTTATGCAAGCTTGGCACAGWGCATGTGGGATGTACTTCAGCTACATCCCCCATGGCCTGTCCAATATGAAAACTGTTACCTGGAGACATTTCTTTCTATAACAAGGTTCTCTAATGTTACCTAAAATTAGGCTTTTTCTTTTGCACCTTTTCATAAGCATGAAGAAGCACAAGAGATGATGCTTGGTTCACCAGCACATCCTCRCAGTTAAAATTGTATTTGTAAATACATTTTGAAAAAGCCAAAACTCACATCTGGAATTGCCTATATCCAAATACTTGCCAGAAAGAACTTGCTGAGAAGTTCCATCTATGCTTCCCCTACAGCATCTACGTGCCATTCAAAGAATAAGAACAATCATAGTGGGTTCCCATCACAGTCACAAGAATGCAAAAGCAAGATGCACAGAACTTATTTTAGAGACAACTAAGTATAAGCTGCTTCTTGGAAGTACCCTGGCACTTYTGCCTCCAGTAGGCAGAAGAACATTGGGCCCAAATATGTAACTTAAAACAGCTGACAGTTCTTGGCTTCAGAAGCCAGCTCCTTTCCAATGCCCTGATTTCTCCATTGTAAAGCACAAAGCAGATCCTAYTCCTTGTCAGCTGCAATCACTTCCTCCACTTACAGGTGAGGCAGGGATCAATGTCAGAGTTAGGAGAACACTCAGCCCTTTGCACCGGGGCCTTGTGGTCTCAGAGCAGGGAATTTTGGGCAAACCACAGAAAGGACTCAAAATGCTGCTGCACTACACATGAGGTAAGACCTTGCATCAYCACTGACGTCTTTCCTTGTCTAACGCCAAACACGACATTATTCCATAGCAAGCAACACACTTGGATCAATATTTCCTGAAATTAGCAGCAAGTAACAGTTTCTAAATGCATTTTAAAGTGCATCCTTACTGACTGCAGCAAAAAAACCCATTAGCTACCTGACTTTCATGCAGAATTCATCCAAGATGCCATTTTTTGATAGGCAACTTATCCTGACCTGAGAACACCGCTAAGGAATATCTGTTAAAATATTAAACACGGCTGTTGAGAGAGGGCTACACAGTAACAGTGTAAAGCATCTAGTACACAGATGCAGCTACTGACAACTCTTAATCGTGACAGACTGTGTGAGCTAGAAAACAGGTTTGCATCTTGGAACATTATGTAACAAAACTGGTGATAAGCTATAAAAAAAAAAAAAAAAAAAAAAAAAAAAAAGATGTCTTGCTCTTAATCTTGTTAATGAACCCTTACGTCCAGGAAACAGCTGTAGTGCCCTACATATGTTTTAATCTTGTTTTGTAAGTTGGAGCACTAGCAAAATAATGTATTTAGATGCAGCTAGATTCTGATGAATCATTCCTTGCACCCAAAAGTAATTTTAGACATATGAGTGTTAAACTTATGAGAGCTCAGCAGAACCTTGCACTGGAGAAGTGTGCAGCTGTTTCAACATGGGAATCACAAAGAGCAACTTTCTCAGAGGAGTGAACTGCTCCAAGACCCTTCATCACAGCGAGAGAACACGTCTGTCAGGACAACCCATGAAGATGTGCTGGCCAGTCTCCTTAGCACAGAATGGCCTTCCTTTCAAGCCTCGTGGGCAGAAGCAGGAATATGAAGTGGTATTTTACAGCCTCCTTCTCCAGATCCCTCGGGGAGTTAATGAGCAGGCACAGGAAGCAGAACAGTGACTACCTGCTCAAGTTAAAAAAAAAAAAAAAGGCACAATAGGCTTCTCCCACACTGTCCATCAGAGTGAAGGGCAGGAAGGCTGACCTTATGAAATCACTTCAAACAATAAGGTATTGATCACAAGTTCCTCTGCTGAAACCCTGAAGCTTGATGCAATGAGTCCAATCTCCTGTTCCTTCCTCACTAGGAAAACAGCTACAAAACTACTTTGCTTGGAGGTGAGAAGAGGGAAGACAGATGGGTTTTTTTTTTTCTCGATTTTTGTTTGGTTTAAGGTATTTGATACAAGCCTGCCACAGGAAGAAGGAACAAGAACTGATATGCAGAATCAACAGATAGCTACCCAAATGTCTGTCCTGGCATTTTGCCAGTTTTATATGACTCACACCGACAATATTTTGATTAACAAGCTTTGGAAGGAGTTCAATATTTTATCCATTATAAGACCCATGACACATACTGTAAAAACACTGGGGTCTACTGTAGTTTGAYAAGAACATGTCAAGCTGGTTTCTGGGTTTTGTCAGGTATGAGAATTTGCTTCTTTAGAAGCCTGTTCACAGGCCCACTCATCCTACAATGGGATATGCTGCAAAAGGAGCAAAAAAGAAGAAAGCAGGCAAAAGCAATTTAAACCATTTCACAGTCTTCTCCACAAGGCTCTGTTCTAATCCCTTGCCCATTCTGTGGCTGGAAAGGAACAACCAGAGTAGAGAGGGCCCTACAGCAAACACAGACATCTCATTCATTTCTACAAATAAAACACTTCCAGAAAATTGGCCATGAATCATTGCGTTTGTCTTTACCACGACTCAAAATGTGACTGTATAAATAAAAGTAGCAAAGCTGATATTCACCAACCTAGCTATAAAATACACTACATCAAGCAAGATACGGTGATGATTCTGCCTGTGGGCAACARTGAATTCTCAACACTTCCCTGATGCTGTTCCAGCAAACCCCACATAAGTACATTAAGTTGTTAATGCGTTATGATCACATATCCATGTGGCACCAGAAGGTSAGCAGGTTTTCTTTGTAAATACATTTTCTCAGGTGATTTATCAGCAGTGGTTTAAACAAAAGAGAACCACTTGCCTGCAAAGGAGCATTTTTCATCCCTGCCCAGARCAAGTTTCAAAGGTTTGCCACTGGAATACCACCACGCAAGTGGCTGATCCAGCATTCACAGTGGTGATGGAAACTTTTGTTAGCCAATGATTATGGAAAGACAGCTTCAGCCACTCCAACCATGGCTTCCTAAAGTAAAGTGGCTGCTGACAGGTAGAGCGTCTGCTCTGTTCACAGCTGATCAGCACTGAGCCCTTTCTATGCCTGAACCCTTCTGCCCTTCTAATTTTCCTCTCTTTGCAGTCATTTGAACACTAAATTCAGATCTACCACAGTAAGATGATCCATCAATTATTTTCTGTAAAATGATAATTTCACTAATTTGAAACACCCTGACTTCTCAACCTTCCTGACCTTTAACAAACAGTCAAGCRTGGTTATAAATACAGTGGTAATAAAACCAAAGAGAAACCTGATTTTGTCACAGTAGATGAGAATAAACAGTGGCACATTTAGACAGTTTTGAAAACTGAATAAGCAGGCAACAAATGAAAGACTGCAAACACTTCTACACCTTTTACGCATTCGGCCTTGGAAGCTCTTATTAGCTCTCCTCTGTCACTTCTTGAAAAAAAAAAAGAAAAAGAAAAAAAAGAGTACACAATCCCTCCCAAACTGCAGATATGACACAAATGTTATACACAACAAAATATTAGATGTTTAACCCTCAACACAGTCCAATCTTCCCCAGTGCAGGCATTCTGCAGCTGCATGAAGTCTGAAATGCAAAATTAATAAATCTGTATATGAGGAAACAAATCATTCGCATGTCCAGTCAACTTCCTCAAAAAGCCATCTACAATTCTTAGCATCCCAGGAGCCCKGAGAGCCTGCAGAGCTTTGGGGACAGAAGGGATGTGTCCTGGGCACACATGCCAAGGAACTCAAACCAATCACCTTTCTAGTTACAYCAGGTTTGTCTACTTCAACTAATTCATGGTAAACTCAGCCCATCTGTTTACAAGTCTGCATTATAATTTTAGCCAAATGGTTCTGGTTGACTACACTAACACTGGAGTAAATAAAAACACAACACTACTGCCAGAGAACAAAACAAACACACAGTCAAAATTGAAAGATAATGGGTGAACAAGTGACAAAGAACAGTAAATATTAATCTTACATCAGGCTGAAAGCCATAGCAAAAAAATAAATGAAACCGATATGAAGCAGTAAGGCATAATAAAGCAACCACTCTAATCACTAAACATGTACATGTGTTTATCTTGTTATCATACAGGTTTTAGCASACAAATTTTTTTTCACAAAATGTCCAAGAGCAACCTCTCTGATAACACTAGGAGATAAAGTTCTGAGAAAGACTTAAATTAGAGAACTACTGCAAAAACAACTCAGTGCAGAGAGATTCAAAACAGCTTTGCAGTAGAAAATGCAGATGATTAGTATGGCTTTTCTCCATACATTATGTAATTTTATTTACAGAATATCAAAAAATAAAGGAACATGTAAAAACAGCAATATCAKGAAAAACATTGGTGTGTTCGCTCTAAAACAGTTGTCATTTTACTACCTCAAAAACATTTCTTACAAGTACAGGTAAGTTTCACTTCTTGTACTATACTAGTTAACTGTTCAGCTGCCAYTAGCAAAGCAAAATTGAAGTTATTGGACCACTCACAGTGGTTGCTTTTTCACTCACAGTGAAAGGTTTTTTTAGTTTTCATTGCTCTCCTGATACAGTGGAAATCTATCATATATTCCCTTAAGTATTTCTTYATCTTTAGATATAATTGCTATCAATAGTTATAAGAGGGAGATATGTGAAAGAGCTACAGAGCTACTTAAATCTCAGTGGGGAAAAGCATACAAAAATAAAATTATCTATTATATGAAGAATTATACAGAAACCCTATCTTAAGAAAGTATCACATGCARAAGCTTCAAGCGCTCTGTTTAAAGTCTAATAATGCTTACCTCAAATCAGTTACAGGAAGAAAAAATAGAAATGCAAAACCATACCTYCAGATACAGCTTCGTTTTGGATTTATTAAAATAAGTCTAAAAGTCTAACATATAAAATACATACATGCCAGCTTTTTTATCTTAGAAAATATTACAAAGCTTTACCAAGTTTCACTTCTAAAGTGAAACGATATGGTAAACTTTGCCAGTTGATAACGCTCTAAATACAAAACAGAGCCAAGAACATCAAAGCAGATCTAATCTCCTCTGTTAGATTAGATAAAAAAATCTAATCTATAGCAAGATGAAAAAAGTTTCTTCTATATCTTAAATTACATAATAAGACAAAAAGATGTGTTGCTATACCCTTCCTTTAACTCTGCATTTTGGAAGGAAAAAAAAAAGCCAAAAACCAAACAACCAAAACCAATCAAAGTAATCCAATTTAAGAAAGAAAAAAATATCATACCTTTAAGTCAGAGCTAAGCTTTGAACTTCGCTGGYAAATTTCAGTGTCATTGAAACTACTTAAATTCATATCTTAAATATCAGCTGTATTTCAGAACTTTTGCTTTGTTAGTACAGCTCATTATTTGCAGCACTTCAACATACTTCAATACTTGCAAAAGGCCTAACTTTGCAAGAAGAAAGTCATATATATTTGAAATATATATACGCATATATTGCTGAATTGCATCCATGTGTTTCTCCTACCTTTCCAGTGTTATAGCTGTTCCTCCCACACCAGTTTTCTCCTTGTGATCATTCAGTTAAGTCTCATGAAAAACTTCAGCAGCAAAATGGCAAAACACAAACACCAACAGAAATTTTGTCTATCCTGGCTTTCTGGTCAATTTTCTGTGTGCATGCCTTTCACCCTTCCCCTTCCACCTCACTGTACCGGATCTATTGTACAGAACAGGGAAGATGCTCCAGCACYTCCTAACTGTGGTGTGCTTGCTCCAGTAAGATACAACCAGTCACAGCATAAAAAAAAATAGAGAAACCTCACTCACACATTCTCCTTAAGCTGTTTCTAGAATTTCTTGGTTGTGAAAAATAACTGAAGTAATCAGAACAACCCATGGTACAACAAACAGTCAAAAAAAGAAATTCTGTGTGCTGTCCTCATCCAGTCTTTCCTCCCTGCAGCAAGCTTACAGTACCAACCCAAGAAAGAGCTGGCACAGCATGCCAAAATTGAATCAGGCCTATGGTGCAAGCCACATTTCTTGCTCCTAATGTTCCAGGTGAGACAGGATTCCTCTCAGTTACAATTACACATGGTATATTTGCTTCGTTTTCTGGTGATTTCAGTCACCTTCCTGCTCTGTTGACTTCAGTTTGATACTAAACAAAAATGAAACAAATGATGCCTTAGATATGAGTAGCACCATAAAAGAATGTGCATTTGCCAGCCATACACAGAGACTTCAGAGCACTCTAGCTAATAAATAATGATGTGTTCAAAGAAGATAATAAAAAAATCAGGCATAATAATTCAAGGAAATATTGTTGAAACAACAAAAAAAATATTGCATCTACCAATTCAGGTCTCTATCAGCAATCCCCTTGTCACATATTGAATTTCCTCAGCTACCTTGCCAACAAGTTCCATCTGTTTTCTTCTGGATTGTTTATGCTTGCAACTATTTTGTACACAGACTACTGAAAGCAAAGTTATCTCAACACAATGGAAAACATATCCCATTGACTGTTTCAGGGGAAAGAGACGGGTTGAACTTCTTCACTTTCAGATGTTTGCATGTAGACAGTTCCTGAATAAAGAAAAAGGAACTGACTACAGCAGGCAGAAACATTTTTTAACATAAACTTCTGCTTTTGCTACGTCAGACACTACTTAACCTCTACCTAGGAGATATACACAGGTGATTTAGAGACCACTGCTGTGGTTTAATCTAGGATAGACTAAATGCAAAAATTAATTACTACTCAGTAATTGAATTCATGTGGAGGAGTTTGAGTATTTCTTGCCTCCRTGACAGGAATAATTATTAATGCATAGAACATCACAAAAATGCTGTGTTGTTCTCTGGTTTCCTCCAAAACTAGTTTTTAATTACCAAAATAGACCAATATTCTTAATCATGTTTTTATCCTTACCTCAGCCTTTCTTCTTCTTTCTTACGAAGGCTGAAATCTCGCTGAACCACCTGGAGCACATGCTCTGCTTCTTCATCAGTCAAGCCAGAAAGGTCCAGTTTTCTCCCCATTATACACAGCGTCCTGGATATGAGTAACTATAWGGAATATCTGAAATCAGAAACAGAAAATAAAATAGAAAAAATTGAAAGCACTCATATTTTTCACAAATGTGTTGGGGTCACAAGCACATCTGCCCAACAAAAAAAAAAAAGTTGCTGCTATAAATATCATTAAACAATTGTATTTTTGTGGCTGGAAAAGACCTTTCATATTGAGTCCAACCATTAACCCAGCACTGCCAAGTCCACCCCTAAAACATGTTCCTAAGTGTCACATCTGCACATCTTTTAAATACGTCAAGGAACAGGAACTCAGCCCCTTCCCTAAACAGCCTATTCCAATGCTTAGCAATYCTTTCAGTGAAGAAATTGCTCCTAACATCCAATGTAAACTTCCCTGACAGAACTTGAAGGATTCATGTAAGAATTATTTGCCAGGTTCCATGCACTGAAAGCAATCACCCCCAACTTAAAAATACATGAAAAAGATAAATTATTTGGGATATTAAGAGATATTGAGGACAGACCTCAGTGTTGCTCTCAAAAAGGAACATGTTTAACTAAGTTGGGTCAAATCAGGCTTAGGCATTTCTTAAGATTTTACACCATGATTTTATAAAGCTGATCACAGTGCAGTCTCTGTGACTGAGTATGAACAGAGAACATAACTCTGCTGTAACACTCAAAAATATTTTACACTGCCAGCTAAGAAATCTGTAATTATTTTAAAGCACCATTTWAAAAAGTAAGCATATCAATTTCAAATGCATTTCCCAGAATGACTGGAAAGATTTAGATGTCAGTATTACCATTATATCATTATTTCCCCATATTTGAAGGAGARAAAGTAGTAGTTAATGTTATGTGTGAATTGACGATACTATAAAGTTWGAACTAGAGCTCAGTCCATTTAATTCCACTAATGAAATTTGTTCTAATTTATTTTCTCATGACTTTTATTCATTCAATTGAATTCTAGTAAACCCAGCTCTCAATATTAACTTTTGTCATTTGATTTATGCAATTATCTGAGCAATCACAAAGGTGTCCATCTCTGCGTCGTGTTACGGTTTCAGAAGCATGAGACAGTTTTTGCACCTCTGTTGTGAGCTCCCAGCAATGCATGTAATAACCACGAACACACTACAGTTCCTACACTGTATAGAAGAGGCAATTATTACTGCTTTTTTATTCATGGTGAATGCCARGTACATGAAGCTATGTAAAGCATCTGAGCTGGTTCTGGCTCYAAAAAACCCCACCTCTAAGCAACACTGCTATGGCATACTATTAAGCGCTCCAGGTTCTATAGCAAGTAGAAACAGGGGAGAAAAAATAGAAAAAAAATCTGCTTTATTTTCTAGACACAGAAATTCATTTACTACTCAGCTAATGATGTGGGATGTGGTTGGTTGGGTTTTGTTTCGTGTTTTGGTTAGTTTGGTGGAGGGGTTTTAAATACAATGTTTACCTTTCTACAATCATCTGATTACTGTTCTTCAAACAAGAAAAACACACCCACATGGAAGGAAGGCACCGCCTATTTTTTCTGTTTTGGTTAGGCTATCCATGAAGTTGAGAATAAAGTCTTTGTTCAAGTAAATAACACTTCACCAAAACCAAGCTGGTGTACAATCTTGGAGGAAACCATGAAGATCCCTCCAACAAGACATACGCACACCATACAGCTAAAAAAAAAGGTCACAATGTTCTGGCTTGACTCARAATCTACTGAGGAAGATGATAAGGAGTATTTAATAAAGGCTAWATAAAGGTACTTCTAAACAAAATTACCCTGATTTGTGTGGAAGAAAAGTGCCAAAGAAACAAAGTACTATATACAGTCTTCATTAATCTCACTTGCAAGACCAACAACATACATTAAAATTACAGACTGGCAAGATTTTCTTTTCAATGCTATGCATGTGCATAAATCTTCTCAAAATTTTCACCAGAATATTAAGATTTTCCTCTGTCCTTTCACCTACAGTCCTTGCGCCACAACCTCACTCAGCACTGGAGGGAGAAAGAAGGGTGAAGTAGGGCTTGCTGAGGTTACACTTTCATTGCAGCTCAAAGACACAACAAGAAGTGCCCTGGGACACATCCTTCCCTTCAGGCTYTGGAATATCTGCTCAGCTCCTGAGTGCAAAGGCATCTCTGACTTTCTAAAAKTATGGAAGGGCTTCACTACAGGAAAGCCACATCCATGAGGAAGTAAAATTTTTCCAAGTAATTTTTTTTCACACACATACACTAAAGGGGAAAATACATGATACACAGTAAAAGGAAATAAAACTTTTTTTAAGTGATTCCTGGAGCCAGCTGAGACACCTTTATGTGACACTAGGGCTATAGTCTTCTGAGACACACAACGATTAAGATAACTGGAATTTCTCCTAGTATCTTGAGCACCAAGCTAAAAACTATAATTAACATTTTAAAAATTAGTTCTCCATTCAGGTCTTTGTCAAATGCTTTTGGAAATGATGCAAAAATAAATCTTTTTTTCACACAGGAGAACTGGGCCATCAGTGAAAAAAAATTATACCCTTGATTCAGCAGTTGCCCCTGCTGATTGTAAGCATGTACTCAAAGGGGGACATTTACCSCTAAATTTYGGAGTAAGTGGGCAGCCCCACGCCYTCTGATTTTCTGGAGTTGGCAAAGACTTCATTTCAAGTATATATGGTTTAGAATCACACACAATTCTAACTTCTGATTTTCATGTGGTTTATTTCCCTACAGTATTCTCAGTCTCCATTCCAATATTTCATTAACCTCTAWGGAACTCCTGTGTTTTTTCCCAGGAAATAATTTTTCATCACATTACTAAATCACCTCTGATCTGGGAGTATCACAGCCGTTTATAAATATTTATAAACAATTCTCAAACGTYCTTTTTGTGGTAAATCTGGATTATGCATTTTGGAAATACATAGTGGCAAATCCTCTGGAGGAAATGTAACWAATTACACTTAAAACTAGACAACAAATAGCTGCTCAGTCTAAAATAACTTCTGGCTTMAATTAAAATAACTTATATGAGGTTGTTCAGATGTTTGCCTTCACGAGTAATTCTTTGGTAAATCTCAAACTGAATTAAAAAAAAATCTAAGATTTCACAGACTTTACAAGGAATAGTACCATACCCTAGAAAACTTTTGCTCCACAAATTAAAACACTGTAACAGGAAAGCCTCAAGCTTACAAGACACGATTGGGTATTGTTTSAGTAACACTCTAATTTTAATACTTCTTACAGTCTATTTTAAAATCTAATTAAAGCTTCCAATTGAAAACGTTTCTTCAGTTTAAGCTTAAAAACAAAACAAAATTCCAACAAAAAGAAAAATAAGCAAATGAAATGTTTTTTCAAGAACTGCAAGCAATGCTACTGAATTTTAACATGAACAAGGGCATCAGCACAAGAAAAAAGGGCAAATAGTGCATTTCCTAGTCACCCATAAGGCAGCTAAGCTCTTTGGACTTAGAGCCTCAGCAGATGATTAGCATTACTGGGGGAAGAGGAGAAAAAAAAAGGGTTTGGGCTAAGACAGATTTAAGACAGATTCGGTGCTTGACAAAGAACCACATTATAAAGTTAATTATGTAACTGGTCACACTGAATATTGTACAACACAGACTTCTTAGTTTYATGCTGCAGCGAAACAGTCAGCACTAGGGAGGCTGCATCTGGAGTTTTGTGTCCARTTTGGGCTTCTCCAGARCAAGGAAGATGCCTAAGGCCACAATGATGGTTAAGGGGATGGAGYATCTCTCACRGGCMGTGATGCTGGGAGTACAAGGACTGCCCAGCCTGGAGAAAAGAGGGCTTACAGGTATGTACTGTGTGTATCTGGAAGACAGCCTCCCAAACAAGAATGTCCTACAATTTTTTTCCCTGTCTGAGCACGTTTTTCAATGTTTCCCAAGTTTCCACAACACAGTATAAGTTTTTCTTTAAAATGCTGCTTATGTGCATTGRTGAAACGTGATACCTGAGGAATCAAGACCACAAACTCCCTCAACCCAGTTGTCTGCTCAGACTTCCCCCACATGGTCTCAGCTTTAGAGTTACCAAACTTTTCACCAGAGCTTTTCTACTCTATTCAGCTACTCTATCACTTTTATATTTTTCAGGCAGAAAATCAAGAAGAAGAAACCTACTAGTAATTACATCTTTGRTCCTGTCACCAACAAACTCATCTTTACTTCCTTCAGCAGCCTGTCAGGACCCAAATAATACTGCTCAATCTTTCTTGTCATTCTTTCTAGAATTCTTTTAGTACCACAAGAAATTCCTTGTATAATCTTACTAGTGAACTTTTTTCCYTTTATCATGCAACAAGAGACTCACCTTTCTAAGCCAAAGAGGAAGACAAGCACTTTTCCCTCAACAGACCTCCTTCACCACCCCTTATATTTTAAAAGGTTTTGTTKACCGAGTTGTTTCAAAAGAAGTGGCCACATTGCCCACATGAGGTCATTATGGTAATTTTTAATGCAAATGTCACAACGTTTAACATACAAATTACATAACGTCRCACACTCTGACAAATATAAGGTGACAAAAATAATGTCTGATTAGTATTTCAAGCTATGTCAACACAATTGAACAAAACAGACTTTAGCCAAAATCCCACATTTAAAAAACATTGCTGTCCAAACTAATTTCTACTACAGCTATCATTATTTATTATTATTTATTATTATTTATTATTATTATTTATTATTATTATTTATTTATTATTATTACTACTATTATTATTTATTATTATTATTATCATTAAGTCTAAATGAGGCATAATTAAGATTGGTCACAAATTTCTTAGTATTTTTTAAACTCCCAAGAATGTCTAGAAGCTGCAGTAAAAAACACTAGGTATTCTTCTCTTTACACCAGAAATGAACAAATGTCTTAGAATAAGAAGAGGGGAAATATACTCATCAGAAATAAAAAGACCACCTCTTCGATTGAAAATTAAATACAGCTCACCTGACTTCAACATGGGACTTGTATCTGGTGTGTCACCTTTTAAATGAGATGTAAGACTAAGGTCTCAAAGAGAACGTTTTTCTTTGTAACCACACTGATTTKAACCAAGTTTTACTGTACATATTTCCAGTCTATAAGCAAAGCAAAAAAAATTATCTTCCTTTCAGCTTTGGACTAATTTTATGTGAGATTTGCAAGCAGCAAAGCAAACAGCTGGCAAGCTCCTGAGTAAAGCTACATTTGTTTCACTGGGRACGGTAAGGGATAAAGCAGCAGGTTTTAAAAGAAAACATGAAGTTCATTCAGTTCCTTCTGGGAGAAATGTTCCTTATCAATGCAAGTTACTACAATAATTGTATGTACATTTCTCTGAGAGAGTGCTGGTACTATAATGGGTGAAACAGTAAACCTTACATGGCAAAGGTTAGTACMACACGGTTTTAAATTTTAATCTATTTAAGAAATAAACAGGAGTTTCACACTCCCCTTGCTTCTACATTTTATGCTATTTTAAATTGAATATGCAATAGCAGAATATCCTGGTGACAGATGGGATAGACTTCATTTTCYTTTCAGTAGCTGGTACAGTGCTGTAGGGTTAAACCATGACACAGAACCAAAAAAACTTACTGAAGTACATTTTATTCAAGAAAGAATGGTATCTCTCATCTAAGGGTGGTGTTCTCCCAAAGACAGAATACAGCATATAAAACTGTTTCTAAAAATATAGASGTTACTTAATTTAAATAGAAAAAAAAATTAGAAAAGATTGAAGATTACACTGTAGGACTAAATTTCTGTTATCTACCTTTGATGGTTAAAAAATGTCATATTAAAAAGAGAATCTGAATAGCAACTCATGACCATTTTATACTTATGTATCAGGCCTACAACTGATACACAATATAATTCCTATTGGGAATTCCAAATGTGATACAAAGCCAAATTGATTGACCACAATAATCTTCTCACTAGTAAAACTGAACTAGAGGAAAGGCTTATCCAAAATTTATCATAGGTTATCTGGCATGTACTGATAGCACATATTTCGTGGCAATGGGATTTCTAGTTACTGTGTAGTCTCATTTTACTTCAGTCTCATCTTCCATTGTTTATGCTGAATTTARGCAAATCATGTTCAGCTCTATTTTCTTTATTTAGTAGCAACTGTCTTATGGAAGAATAAGAATGGAAGAATGTGTAGTCAAGATGATAAGTCTGACAGTATTCTGACTGTGTGAGACTGACTATCACTCTTCCAGAAATGAAGAAGACAGCTTGGAGAAAAAGACAAAATTGGAGCAGTAATGTGCTGACATGCAATTGTATCTTGGATGATTTGCCTCTTCTCCAATTGTGCCTTCAATCTAAAGCATGGAATTCAGCTCATTACTGTAATGGACTGTCAACCAACTCCAGAGTGAATCATCACAGCCAGCAAGAAAGCCAGCCTGTGCACTTAGGGAATGCAATCGACCCCAAACAGTCCAACACCATTGGAAATTCACACATCTGTAATCACACGACTGCAAAGGCTTCCCTCTGAATGCTTAACCTGCAAAGTGCTGCTCAGAGCTCACTSCTATGTACCCCACCCCATGCACAGAGAGAGCAGCAGCCACTGAACTGAATTATGTCCCTGCTTCCACCTTTGCATCAAAACACAAACCAGAACGCACCTGGCAAATCAGGCTTCACATTGTACTTTCTAAGTTTGAGCCAGTATGAAGTGAATATTTAACAAAAAGCTCATTTGTACTCCTACCTCTCTCTGCAGCACTAGCTAAAGAYTGAGGACTGCAAAAATACATTCACCCACCTGTGCTGCATTACACATGCCACAGCCTTCTCCTGGGACACCTGTAGTCCCTGCACTTCACAATCAATGGCCCTCAAATGAGSCACACGGAATGAAGGGAGATGAAAGAAACAGTGAATGCTTCTTTGGCTCCTTCTATCTCATTTTAAGAGGCAGGCAGAGAACTGAACACTTACTTTACCAGTGTAAATACATGTAAATACCAGAGTCTAACAATTGCACCCAGAAAAGCAGATTCAATGCAATCATTGTCTGGGAAGGCTCAATTATTCATCTCCCTCCTTGTGGAGGAACATGCAAGGGAACAMAACCAAGGATATTGTTTAACTTATCTCAGTGACTTGGATGAAGGGGCAGATGCCTCCTGAGCAAGTTCACTGACAACACAAAGCTGGGAGGAGTGGCTGACACCCAAGAGTGCTGTGCAGCCCTTGAGAAGAACCTCGACAGACTGGAGAGATGGGCAGAAGTAGAACTGTTTGAAGTTCAACAAAGGCAAATGGAGGGTCCTGCACTTGGGGAGGAATAACCCCTTGCACCAGCATAGGCTGGGAGCCAAACTKCTGGCAAGCAGCTCTGGAGAGAAGGACCTGGGGGTYCTGGWGAACAARCTGTCTGTRAGCCAGMAKTATGTCCTTGTGGCCAYGAAGGTCAGTGACATCCTGGGGTGCATYAGGAAAAGCATGGGCAGCAGGTAAAAGGAGGTGATCCTGCCCTAGTGAGGCCACATCTGGAGTGCTGTGTGCAGTTCTGGGCTCCTCAGTACAGGAGAGACAAGRAGCTMCTGGAGACAGTCCAGTGCAGGGCCACAAAAGTGACCAGGAGACTGGAGCATCTCTCTTACGAGGAAAGGCTGAGGGAGCTGGGCCTGTTCAGCCCAAGAAGAGGGGGAGTCATCAGAGGGACTGAGAGGGGACATCATCAGTGCCTGTAAGTATCCAAAAGGAGGGTGCCAAGAGGATGGAGCCACACTCTTCTCGGCGGTGCCAGGCAATGAGACAAGAGGCAGTGGGCAGAACTGATGCACAGGAAGTTCCACCTGAACATGAGAAAGAACTTCTTCAAGCAGGTGACCCAGAGAGGTTGTGGAGTCTCCCTCACCAGGGATACTCAAGAATTGTCTGGATGCAAGTCTGTGCCATCTGCTCTAGGATGGCCATGCTTGAGGAGGGATGTTGGGCCAGATGACCAGATAGTCGCTTCCAACCTGACCCATTCTGTGACATCACTGTGCAGATCCCTATTTCAGAGGCCAACATCCCATTTCCTTGTATGACCTGAAGAAACTGAATAATACAGAAGGTCCACTACCATACCAGCTGTGGAGCAGCATGGGACAGGTTTGTGTTTCAAAGTGAAATGCCTTCCCCAGTACCACAGAAGTCACTGTTTGACAGAACAACTAGAGAGGAGCATCCTACAGATAACATTCAACAAACTAACCAAGAAAATAGGTCCACTAARACAACTTCTTCAACTTCAAGATGCCAAAGCATCACTATTGAGTAAAGTGTGGTAAGGCTTCTCATTTGATTTATCAACATCTTTAATCTGGAAAAAAAAACACTGAAAGAAAAAGTGAAGCTTTTGTAAAAATCCAAACAGCTCTGGAAGCTACGGATTTTGCATCCGCATTTAATTCTGCATTTCAAAAATACAGGCAAGAGAGTCATGATAAATTAAGGAATTCATCGTAAATTGAAAGCCATATTGTGATTAATCCATGCAAACTACAAACATAAACAAATAAGGGTGGATTGCTTGACTGCTACCAAAACATCTGTAATATAAAATCCAATATGCAAAGATACCAAAGGCACCCTTGAAATACCCTACACAGTAAAATGGATTTTTTTTCCCCACAACATCTGTTGTACTAATTGATATCCCAAATCCCTCTTAYTAAATGTCACCCATGAACATATCCTTAAGATTTATCCAAGAACTAAACTTTCACTGCCTGCAGGACTAGAAGAAGGACAGAAGTTCTATTTTTAGAGGCAAGAAAATGCTTCCAACAGCAGTTACCACAATGAGGCAGTATTCTCTAGTGCAGCCAGATGTGAAAACAAATGCAACACAGTAAATCAGTGTTAATTCAAACCACTGACAGGAAACCCCACTGCAAATTACTGAATTTTACAGATTAGCAAGTAAATTAACAAAATAAAAAACAAAGRTAAGTTCATAAGACTGTTCCTTCCACATTCACCGTGACACCTGCAAAATGCTTCTAACCCTCATTTATCCTGGAAGAAGCAAGAATCATTCAAGGTACAAAAATAAGGTGATATCTGTAAAGCAACATGTCCCATTTTACTGAGACTTTGTGATGAGCTGTAGTTGGCTGACACACAATTTATACCCTATGCACTTTAAAAAGGGTTTCAGTAGCAGGTCATCTTTGATTTGTTTAGATAACCATTTGTAAAGTGGCATAAAACAAGAATAAAACAGAGCCAGAGCTGTAGAAAGCCTCTGAAAACCAAACTAAGAGCTGGGTTAATCTGTCAGGTGAGGGAGTTAATGGATCCATTTGTTGACACTGGGACCAACTCCACACTGTGCTGAGAAGAAGCTCTGCTTTGGACCAGCATGCGGCTAATTGTTTTGAACTGACACAGCACAACATGGAAATAACCTGAGCCCAGACCAATAAACACAAATCTGAAGTTCTGGATCATAAGATTATACAAGTACAGAATGTTTACATTAAAGCATAAGACATGTCAGTCACTTTCTAAGAGTTCAAAGGCCAACTTGGATATTTGGATCCAAACTGGAGTAGTCCCATAGCWCCTTTACTTTAAACTACAGAATGAGCTAATCCTCTTGGAGGTTTAGGGAATCATCCAGCTAGGACAGACACTTTTTTGAGCCCCACATAACATATCACTTGAACAATGTAATCAAGTTAAGCCACCATCTTTAGGAACTAACTAGAGTTCCTCAATTAATCATGTATGGAACCTAAGTCCATAGTATTTCCATTGATTCATCACTTTTTGACCTGTGATACTACCTTGAAGCAGTAATATGAAACCTCATCATTAAACATCAGAAAAGAAGTGCTGGAGATGGAATAATGAGGCTCATCCTCCTCTATAGATGAACTGCTTTCTTCTCATTTGGGACTCAACCTATGTTTTTTGTGCTTGCAGGGATCAATACATGGACAATTTTCRTCMCTGGTTCTTATATCAAGACCAGTTRACACACTGAAAAACAACATCACCTTTTTGAATCCTCCCCAAAGCTCTTTCAATTGTTTTTGAAACCTGACKGTGCTCCAATTCACACACTACGATTTAACTTCAATTCAAGTCACGGTCTGTCAAACAAATATCCAAGCACTTATGACAGCTAGATGCAAGTGCTGAGATAACTTCCAGAAATGTACACCAAGCACTCCTGGGGATGATCTCTGAGGGGCAAAAGGATCAGTTCCCGTATGGGGGAGAAAAAAAGGAATCAATTTATTGCAGGATTAACAATAGACAGAAAAATAGGCACACTCTGCAGTGAGGTATTTCACTGCTAGTTGCATCTCTGAAGCACTTAAATCATACACATCCATGCTGTAGCAATTAATGACAATGGCACAAACCAGCACTCTTCTTTTTTGATAACCCTGAGAAATCCTGTTCACGCAACTCAAAGGCATGGAAGAAAACCCCATTAAAAAAACCTTATGTATCACAAGTAATGCCCAATAAGCAAAGAAKCTCTTGTATTAGTTTCAGAAGAGATAAAATTCATCACAAGAGCACAACAGAAAGYTTATTCCACGAGTTATAAACAGATTATATACTGTCCTCCTCCAAGAGCAGAAAGTTGGTCTACAACAGCAGAAGCATCTATCATTCTGCATGTAGACAGGTGAAGAGTGCTGGGGAAGGGATTACTTCCTTATTTAAAAAAAAAGCAAAGACTTCAGGTTGTTGCCTGGCTTCAAGATTCATTGAAGACAAAGGGAATGCTATGAACTTTAATAGCCTTTGAATGAGGCTCTACACTTCAGATTGCTATCACAATTAGATATTCCATTTCATTTTCTACAGAAAATTAYCCCAGCACCCTTTAAACAGACTTAATCCAGAAACCATGGCTGCCCCATTTATTCTCCTCCATCAATAAGCAGCACATTTTGCAAGGAAGAGTCCAGAAGGAGCTTCTTGAAACTGCTGCACARCAGAACTTCAGCTTGGGTGTTCAGCAAGAGGCCAGGCTAGAGTTGCCTTCCTACCTGCCAGTCAACGCCAGCAAAACTCAAGAAAACTAATTAATTGATTGCCATGAGCCAATGGAGACAATGTCATTGAAAGTGTGTCATCAAGATTCATCTCCACAGTAGTCAACTCCACCCCACCAGGTGATGTTTTATTTGGATGTACACTTTGCCTTGAAAAATGTAAATTTCATTTTCTGTTGTAATGTTCTATATCTTAAAACAGACATTAGATAGTAATAACTCAATCTGAATACCAAACACTTATATTAGTTTTTCCTTTTATGATCACCAATTGATTAAGAGGTAAATGAAGCATATAGGSAATAAAAAGTTACAAGAGATTTTGTTTCCTTTACCCAGTTCAGGGTCTAATTGATCAGTAAAAACTTGCTAGATGAGGCATTTTCTTAATAAAACATACCTAAAAAAGTATTATAAATTGCTGTGCTGTTTAAATTGAATGCATATTGGCCTGGAAATTTATTATGTTCCTATTCCCAGAATAGTATCCATGAGATCTAAAAATCTGTCATTATTGCAGTAATGCTGATATTAGCTTTTGACCAGGCAAGCCACTGTAGTCTTTATGCCCTGTTCATCTCTGATAAAGCTGCTAAGGCGGTTCATCAAACTGCTTTCCACTACAGTGTGCTTTATTAATTTATTTTCAGGACACAGAATGTCAAACATTATGTTAATTTACTGAAAATGAAATTTAAAAAAAAAAACACATGGCATTTTCCCACAAGACTGTTAAAAAAAAAAAAGATAGCATGTTTTAACTGAAATAGCAAGAACATCATAATCACTAGTCTACCATATGAATGACAGATCTTACTCGTGTATCAGATACGTATAGGAGGTTTTCCTCTCAAGTTTCTGTAAATTCAACTTTTTGGATATAGGCATCTTTCACCAGTCTCACAAATAATGTGCAAAACTAGACCACAGCTTGGAATCTTACCAAATTACATTGCATTTAGCCTTTCTGTAAAATTGCCTGGTTGTATCGTGAAGGTGAAGTTTCTTTGGTAAATTGAGGAATAGTGTGGTGTGCTTCACTTCACACCAAAATACAGCAGTCATCTTACTCATCCGTTAAGATCTAAAAGCTTCTTCTGAAAGTAAGCTGCTATAAATCTCTGAATACAAGAAACTTGGAGCTGATTTATTCTCTGGCTGTCAGCGGTTCCCAGGTAAGCCAGAAGCTTTATTATCTCTAAGAATCTATCTAAAAAGTAACCCGCCTGAATCCAAGAGGAAGGTGAATAAAGCATTCCACGGGAAGGCAGCATTAATCCACTCAAACAATTTAATGGGTTTCTCAACGAGAAAAAAAGTCCCTATGGTTTTCATGGAATTATATTCAGCTAGTTTCTTTCAACTTGTCCAGCCTTCCAAGGGCAAGTTAAGGTGGTTTACACTGCCAAACCACAGTTTCCAGTCTCATAACAATAGGGCATGTTAATGTTGGCAGCAATACAAAGGAGTTGCATTTTCATACAAATGCACTGTTTATGAACAATAGCGCACTGRGTACATACAGCCTTTCTTCATCATCATCCAGGCATACTTCAGGGATTTTTTTTTTCTTTATTTAAATACAAACCCTTCAAGTGTTCTGTTTACTGCAAGGATGAAGTGACAAAGGTGAACTCCTACTGCGTTCATACACTTGGGTATGCTCTATGTAGTGCACTCAGATGTATTCATCAGGTTAGCGTGGAAGCAAGAAATCAACTCAGGAAAAAAAAAGAAAGTTCTAACTTAGTTTTCTAGAKCTTGACAGCACTGGTTCAGCATTACACTGCCTGAACGGACAATACTGTGTCATTTGAACAGGCAGMAGGTCCAAGAGGCAAATCCTGTCATGAGACACAGTGCTCTAAGTGTGTCACCCTTGTGAGGGCTACCAGGGTGCAATCGACTTGTGTGCATTCTCAGTACTGGCAATTAATGTATCACAGGTATTAAAAATTATACTCCCCCGTTTCTAACTGCATTGTACTAAGTTACCTGACAAACTCCCCAGGAAGGCTACAGAACTGCCAAGTACRTTTTTAGATGCTTGTGCATAACGCATCAGTGAATATGCTCTGATACAATCTGATACCTGAGTAATGAGGGGTAGCCTGAGGGACTCTATACAAGATACAGCATCTTCTGCATTTCGCACAGCTCTGTTCACTTTCTAAAGCTAGAATTAAGCAGCAAACACTACTGTTTGACATTTAATGGCAGGGACTTAGTGGTCTCGATGCATTTTATGGAGAACAGCTATCACTATAAATAAGCAACTATAAAAACCTGTCCAGCTTGATGACAGGTCTGTCAAAATCAGAAAAATGTCTGGTAATCTAAGAACCAGACTAACTATCCCTCCATTCTCTCTCTCTCTAGCCTTCCAGAAAAGATTTACGAGAGGAATGAGTAAAAGCCTTTATTGCTAAAATCTTTGCTGTACYTATTCTAAAAAACTCCTGGCTCCAGAGCAAGGCAGCTATGCACCCATATTTTCAGAAATACAGGAAATAGTAAAATAGAAGGTATAAGGCAAAAAGCATAATTTTTCAAAATAGACTGCTAGTTACAGTCAATATCCCTGCAAACACGCTCGAGGAGGGACATACACACACTCTAAGGCATTTTGCAATCTAATTCGGTTACGCTTGCCTGAAACATAACACAAATCCCAGCACAACACAGGCTCCTACTTAATTAGATTCCCTAAGAAAAGTCAGTCTGAGCCATATGGTATTTTCCTCAGCAGTTACGATAAACTGACCTTGATACTAGGAAAACGCACGCTGCTTCTGTCTGAGGCATAAATTACAAGC
This sequence comes from Malurus melanocephalus, assembly GCF_030028575.1. Taxonomy (NCBI): domain Eukaryota; kingdom Metazoa; phylum Chordata; class Aves; order Passeriformes; family Maluridae; genus Malurus; species Malurus melanocephalus. The sequence goes on along the minus strand of NW_026623884.1, from coordinate 156,286 downwards.
GCAGCGTGGCGGGATGCTCCCATGAAACGGGGACAGCAGCAGCGCCACGCTGAAACCCTCCYCGGGCTCCCGGGGAAGTTGATCAAGAGTGAAACACTCCAATGATAATGACGATGATGATGCACTGCAGTGACAGCGCTCGAATAGCCACGCGGTCAGCACAACACCACGAAGCTGCTCAGACATCTGTCCGGTAATTAAAGGAGAGCCTAATGCCGCGCTGCCGCGGAGGAGCGGCCCGCCTCACCCCCGAACGCCGCGGARGGCGGCGGCCCCTCGGCCACCAGCGCGCCGGGCCCCTCCCCAGCCCTCGCCGAGCCCACCACGGCCCGAGCCCGGCCGGCCCCGACGG
>NW_026623884.1:89891-155389 GCF_030028575.1 Malurus melanocephalus | reverse complement strand
CGCACCGGCACCTGCCCGGGCGCTGCCGCCAATCGGCGGGAAGGGGACGGGCGGGGGCGGGGGCGGTGCGCCCGGCAGGGGCGGGAGTTGCGCGCACCTCCGCGTTCCCCGCGCCCCGGTGCGCATCCGTCCCTAAAGCTGCGCCCCCGACAGGCAGCGACMGCGCTCCCACCGCCCCGGGGCGCCCGCTGCTGTCACACCCGCTGGGCAGCGGGGACACCTGCGACCCGTCCCCACCTGAGCCCCGGCCGGCCGGGAGAGGCACAGGTGCTGCCARGCGGTGCCTGCTTGGGCCCCGCAGTGGTGCGGGCCCAGCGTGGCGGSTGTCTAGCACAGGAAAAGAGAGGCCGGTGGTTGGGAACGGGCGAGAATTCCATCCATATGGATGCGGCTCACCGGGCAGTCATAARGAAGGTGCGGCCTGGTCAGTCGTTCAGCTCATCAGTGAGTCACCGCTGTAACGTGGCCGCGCTTTTTAATGTCCTGAATCACTGCAGATTGTATTGTATCAGGCTAATTACTTTTCCCCTGATGTTATTTTTCTTTCTTCCCCCTTGCTTGCTTAACTTCATTTTTAAAATAGCTACAGCTGTTCACTGTAAGGTATGGGTTTATTTGATCTCAGCTGAAGTGCTCTGTCAAGACAGATGAATTCAATAAGTCTTGGCAGGTTTTCAAAGAAAATATTTTCCAGGAGAGTATTTTTGTTTACATTAATTTCATGGTATTACAAATAAACTGGTTTAGCAAACGTTTACTTCTAAGCTAACCTACACTTGCCTGTGTTAGTAAAATGGGTGCCACTCTGTGAGGCAGAAATCATATTCATTTAAAATGTGTATGCGAAAAACAAACAAACAAAAACAACTTTAGGAAGTACTCTGCATCAAACATCATTTTGTATTTCCCAAACGCATCTATGGGTAAATACATGTCTGAGTGTTTCCCAAACAGAAGAAACTTGTTACTTATTTAAATAAAAACAAGAAAAAGGACCAGTTATTTTCAGCAGTAACATTTTTTCAAGAGCAACATGACATGGCAACAAATCAGGGATTGACTTAAACAATAGGTCACGCATTGCCTGTATTAGAAGAGTAATCGATAGCACACTGAGCACTTTTAACAATTGAAAAAACATTTGGATAGAAACCCCTCTCCAATCTTAGACTTTTAGCTGTTACACTGGAAGAATAATGTTTTAAAGTCAGCCACCAATACCAATAATTCCATACTRCTTACAATTATACAACCATGAGGTCAAACAGACAAAACTGTTTGAGATCTTGCTCCTCATACTCAAGCTACTAAGCTAATATTGAGTTCAAGARTAATGTCTCGCCCTTGCCCTCAGCATTGTGCAATTAGGTGCACGGGGAGTTTTTCCTCTCTAGGTAATATTGCACATTCTTCTCCACCGGATGTAAAGTGTTGGACTTGAGGCTCTTTCATTCCACACCAGTACCTAATCAGTATGTTTTTGTGTGTTTACATGTAAATCAGTATATTTTTACATGTTTACATTTACATGTTTYTACTGGAACAGCACTCCACAGGGAAGGTATTAATTTATGGCAAAGCAAAGCCAGCCATTAAAAACTGACAGACTGCAACTAAGAGAGGGAACCGGGAACAGTGCATGCAGTGAAGAAATACTGTAATGGCCTTGTAGACAGTGTGCTGGACTTCTCTATTTGACTGCATCCCCACMCTACTTGTTGGGTGCCCTGTTTGTCCTCATCTACAGGTTTTGGTGTCTCCCTTGGAAAGAAAACAACTTCTCTGTGCATCTGTAGCAAGTATTTTTGATAGATGCCATTCACAGTAAAAAAGCAAAACAAAACAAAACCCCAAACCTGCATAAAATCTCTTTTTCACCCCTGTAGGCAAAATCATAAGAGATAGATGGGGATATGCCAGGCTTTCCATGGAATCACATAAGGTATAACCACTAATTAAGACAAGTATCTAAATAAGCATGCAGAATAAACAGAAGTCTAAGGAAGAGAAACTRTTCAGCCAAAAGCCAGTCCCAAGTGATGGCATGGGAATTTTTACTCTGAAACATATAGTCTATATCAAAATGACAAAGTACTTACGAAGCCTATTAATTAAAAACTTTTTATAACCTTTTTTACATTATCAATATAAGACTGTAATAACTTTTTACATATTATTAAAATACAATGTCATCACTTTCAATATATTATTAATTATAGCCTTTTTATATATTGCTATAAGTTTTTTAATAGTGTATTAGCAACATATAGTGTACCAGCTGTATGTAATCTAACCAGCTGGATTAGTACATAGATATGTGAAATCACCAAGAGGCATAAATCAGAAAAAGTTCTAAAAAAGTAGACAGGTAGATGCTATAACAAGAAACAGTAGCGAGCACTAATAAGAACTTGGCAGAAGCACGAGACAGTCAGCAAAATAATTGAAAATTACGACTTGGAGGACTAAAAAAAATCATGAACATCACAACTGTGCATGCCCTGAAGACAAAGATTAAAAGTCCACCATGATAAGGAGAATGATATCTCATTAGAAAGAAACCCCTGTGACCACCAAATTGAAGATGACACTTAAAAAACTGTGACATCGTGTATTTCCGTGCCCATGTATAGTGGTGGGTGTATGGGGGGTGTATGAGGGGCAGTGACAATGTTCATGTTGCACCATGCTTACTGTATAAATATGTGCTAATTTGAAGCAAAGGCAGGTGGGTTAGGAGGAGAAATCCCCCTCACCTCCAGTGCTGCAATWAACAATACCTGCTCTATAGACASCAGTCTATGGAGTTTTATTTCYAAGCCTTTTTCAGATATCAACTCCAGGAGCAGCACATGCCCAAGCACCTTCCCACCCAGTGCTGGCAGCTGCAGAGAGCAGGGCGCTGACAGGTGCAAGAATGCTGACAAGAGTGAGCAGACATCAGGGAAAGGGGACTTTCCTGCATGTTTGTCTCACAAAGCTCTGGAATTCCCAATTCTCACATTCTCCTTTTGTTAGGTTAAACTACAGACCATGCAATCTTTCAGTGATAATAACCTCAGTGTGGAGAGAAGCAAAAGAGAAGTCAGACTCAGGGAACACATCTGTAGTAACAGCAACCGTGTTGCCAAATGGTGCCGATTATGCAGCAACATGGGAAAAATCTTGTAAAAAATGGGAGGCAGATCTAGTAATAATGGGGTGCAGGACCATTTAAGAAGAAAGAAAATAAGGTGTTTTCTTGGTGGAAGTTTCTCTTGTCACAATACAGCCTTTTCCCATAAGGAAAAACATCRTCCAAATGTAGACTGAGATAAGCAGGCTGGTATTGCTTGGAATGCTCAGCACTAAATCCACGGATGCCATAACTTGTGGCTACGAGACTGCGGTGGCCAAGAGATGACTCTTCAGGCTGTCCCCAAGCTGTGCTGTGTAACCAGCTGGCTGCACTGGTGTAAGGAGCTCAGGGCAGGCTGATATCAGGAGCTGTGGAACCCTGCCTGATGGTGAGAGACCCAGGTCCCACTCTATGAAGACTTTCCCTCTGCCCTCAACATCCATGGAAAGGGCTCCTAGCCACAGAAAGGTATTTGGAGCTTGGTTCATATGATCAGGAGTTTTGGCTATTTTTTGTACAGCATACAATTGATACAAAACCTTCAAATWAATTGGTTTTGGAGAAAATAAGATTTGTGGTGGTTTGGTATTCCCTCAGAGGATACACAGGGGGATGCAGGGATATGATGTTAGCCAATATATACGGTCATGCTGGATTATTCACTGACAATCTCAGACCACTCCAGGAGGACTTAGTGAAGTTTGCTTTCTGACAGTCCCAACATTCTTGATAAAAGTAGGGGTTTGTAGTAAGGAAATTGGAGATGCAAATGTGGGCAGTACCTGCTGAAAAGCCACCAGCTGCTGTGTTAGCCATAGGGACCAATTACGAATTTATTCCAGCCTACTGGTATCTCAGGACAGCAAATGAAGACAGTAATAAGTAATTAAGTCTTTCTTGCTTTCAGCTGATCTCTTAAGACCTTGGAGAATTTTTGTAAAATGTAGTTAACAATAATTTCATGGTAATAACCTGGAAGTCATAACCTTTTTTCTGAGGGTCCTAAAGAACTTTATAAATATGAATAATTTCACAAAATGTCTCTGCAAAACATGGGGTATTATGATAAATCAGTTAAAATAGTTAAGTAATTCATAGACCATAAGCAAATTAGTAAGAAAGGAGAAAAACTGAAAAGAATGGACGCATTTTTAACACTATTTAGTACATAGGGCATACCATTTGATATGGCACTTTGCCATGACTTTTCTTTGGAGATTTCTACAGCCATGTTCCCTGCCCCACAAGCGTCACAGTGTATGGAGGAGCTCTGATAAATCCAAAGTGTGAAAAGAGAGAAAGGAAAGCTGAGAGAAGACAGAATTAGGGTTATATACCTACACTAGTAAAGGAGACAGCTTGAGGAAATTTTCGTATTTAACTAGCAGCAGCAGAGCTAAGGCGAGCTAACACTTTGAAAAGACACAAACTTACCAAACTCTCACCACTGGGATGAAAACACTTGACAAACTGTAACTAATGAAGAAAGCCCATTTTTTAAAGATCAGTGTGAGAGGGGAAAGGAAGGGCGCTTTTTTGTGTGGTGGTTTTGTGGTCAATGAAAAGGTAACAACAGGAAAACAAGTTAGTAAGAGAGATGGTAGAGAAAAAACATATGATGCGTCAAGTAGTAAGAGAAATTCTTTCCATRTTTATTGGAAAGAATAACCAGGATGGGAATAAGTTGCAGAAGAGAAGAGAACTTGATGCTGCTGTATTGCTGCTACTGCAGATTTCCTCATTCTTTCAGGTGCATAAATGCAAGCTTGAAGATGTCTGTGGAAGAAGCTGCATGCAAAGAAATGAAGACTCTTTCAGTGCTCTTCCCTTATGACTGCCACCAAAAGCACATGGGTGAGGTCAAAATTCAACCCCACATTTCTGCAAGTAAAAAAACTTTTGAAAAGGTGTGGTGAGTTCTTCGAATTCCTTGAAGAATGGACTTCCTTTTGTGACAGTGGCTGAAGCACATGCAGTGAGTGTCCTTCGTCCTCAGACGGTGTTTTCCTATTTGTTTGTCTGTTTATTTTTTACATCAATCTTTTTCTCAGTCCCACCTTTCATGCAGTAAGTCCTTCTTAGTCACCAACTGGAGGATGAGCAGCAGCAGGAGGGATATGGCCCACTGCAGCTTTTCTTTAGAGATGCGTTTGGGTCCTGTGCAAAGTGGCACTGAGGATGTGGTAACACCTTTGGTACAGCTCGGCTCTGCTCTCTTTAATTTACAAATTTAAAAAAATGAGAAAAAGCTCCATGGTGCCTAGGGAAAGAATAAGAAAAAACACACAAGTCTCCAACTAAASAGGAAAATGCTCATATTAAGGCAAATTTGACTTCACAGATTCAAGCACTGAACAAACAGGAGTGAATGTTGGTTTAGCTCTTGATCTTTTGTGTTCAGTGGTATTTTCTTTCAGCTTCATTTGATTTCTTTGTACCAGAATCAACAGATGGCTGTGAAATTTTGGGTTTAAAACAAACCCATCTAAAACTATTATGCCTGCAGCTCTCTTCTGGGTTCATTCCTTCACTTCTCTRGGACTGTCAGAAATTTTCTATTTTAGTTAACACCTCTGATACCTAGAGCCAGACAACAAGAATACACTCTAGAAGATTGTGGGTTTTTTTTTTTTTTTGTAAAAAGACATATTAAATGCTTTTCATATTCAAATAAGTTGATGGTTTTCATTATTTGGAATTATTGAAATCTAAGTTGTCATCAACCCAGCTGCCTTGGGCAAAAGCTGAAAAATGAAGGTGATAGTGTTAAATGCTTTTCTGTCCCTTATAACTCCATACAGAAAAACTATCCTCAGATGCGTGGAGTATACATGATATAATTCTGTGCTTATATTTTACAAGCAAAACCACAGCAATAATGTAACAAATCCTCAAGAGTCTTAAAAATCCTAGGCAGCACAAAACCAGTGAATTCCTTTAAGGAAGATTAGTCAAWATTAAAATACTTTATATTAACTTCTTATATTATAGTACATCCTAATAAAGTAGTTTTCAGAAATTCTTATTTTTTTTGAAAGAAACCCTAATCCTGACAGTAATTTCCGCATGGAAATGAGGTCAACAAAACCAGCTCAGCAGAATTTTCCAACCAATTGTTTGGGGATATAGGATTTAACCACTTCTGAGTCAAAGAGAAAACTCATCTTTTCAAAGAGAAAAAGATTGCACACTTTTTTACCTTCCYATTAGACCATTGGGTGAGAATCTGTACAATTTCATGCACATTTACAAAACTTTTATGCAGCCATTTTACAGTGGAGTCTCTTCTTCTGTGATATTCATCAGTTTAGAATCAGTAGCACATGGCTGAGGAAAAAATGTGTGTTGTGAACAGCAAAAATGCCAGGTTACAGGGAGACAAGCTCTTTGCAAATGGCAAGATCATTCATGAATGTTTCTGAGCCATATTCCTGAGATACACTGACTGGTAAGGTTTACCCAGAAACAGTAATAAAAGGCATTCTGACAATCTTTTCTTCACTATAYATCTAGCAGAGATAGACATTAAAATAAAAACTATTTCCATGCAAAGCAAAAGCTATTTCCATGACGACTCTTTCAGGAAGGTCTTTTCTCTGTTCCCAAACCCAAAGCTTAGAGACCAATGCATAGCAGCTACAGCCAAAGCAATTAAAAGAAAGTTGCCTTCCAGCACCCCATTCCCAAAAARGACTGAGTCAAAATATTGAGAAAGTAGATGTGTCAGATGCTGGCACATCTAATCATGTTACTGTTTGACATATTCTTGCACAACYTCTCACATGCCTCGATTATGCTCAGTAGCCTTTGAGCTTGTTCTGTACAAGCACATAGAAAAAAACATTGTGCTTGTTTCAAAGAGCTTACCCCACGAATGCTTTAATTCCTCTCCCTGGATTTTCTATAATCAGTTTGTTCCTTGGTGCTTTCTCACACACTAAGTAAAATTCTTCTTATTTAATTTACCCCCAAAAGAGCMTGGGATATACTGGAGCAGGATTATATCTGTCACAAGCTGCAGAAATGACTGTGTGGTTTTATTCAAATCAAATCCTCCAGGGATTGTCCCAAATACACACAAGTTTCTTTTTTCTATATCTGCCTTGGGACCTCAGATCAGCCATTTTACTTTTCCATCTTGTTTTAAAGGTATTGTGTCTGACAGGACCATGTCACTTCACCTTGCATTGTCCTTGTGGAGGGYTGCAGGGACTGCATGGATACACTTTTCTTCTGCAAGACCAGCATCAGCCCTGCAAGACTTATTCCTTAACTCCTTCCACTCTGCCCAAATTAACAAYGACTAGACTTCAGGAATTTCTCACTTTTGTAATTCTTATGAGAATGACCTTTACAAACTGGCATACACCAGCCCTCCATTAGACCCAGGTCCAGATGACACATCCCTGCTTAGCTCTGAAACTCTCAGCTCTCAGATAATACCCCAATAGGGTGTGTCACTCCAGACAAATATTTATACATGGAGCTTCATTTCCTTATGCAAGTTCCTGGTGAATGTATAAAAATACAATAGCTAGAATTTTAAAACCTAGAAAACCCACATCTATTAATTAAGTGTTTAAGGGGAGAGATCAGTCTCTAATAGCACAGCTCAAACTGTTCATTTTCCTGTGGGTGCCAATTATTGTTCTCTTTGGTGGCATCTCTGCTGTAGRCCGTGGGGTAATGAAGACAGATGAGTAAATAGTACATATAAGWTATCTGTGAATCATTAACCAAGTCATTAAAACAATTATAGATAATTTTTACTTAAATAAAGTCTAGCACAGAGAATAGTCTTCTTGTGTCCAGGCCATCTGTGATACCAGGGACAGAAAGCTTCACAGTCAAGTCATCCAATAACCTTTTTGATTAAAAAAAAAAACCCTTTGACATTCAGTCTCAAAGCCCTTGGTTGTTTTCTTGTGGTCATTCCTATGAGGGATTATTCTGATGCACTGGCTCTTTGCWGACAAGCAGCTCTATCAGGAAAGATGCCAGGTGGGCAAGCATTAGACCTTAACTGTAAATAAAAAGTTGCAGGCGGATGTCTATTTTCTTTAAATACACTTAGGCAGAGCATGGCCATCAACAGCCTTCCTGGGCAGGTGAGTTTTCCATGTGTTGGTTGGTACCAGTATGCCACACATGTGCCACCACGTTCCCTGGAACAAGTTGGCAGTGTTTGGATCCTCCCTGTATGCAAACCCATTTAGAACAGGCCTCCATCAATGTGCAATTAAGCTGTTACAGCCATCCCTGCTTGATGGCTTGATTTCTGGAAGAGCAGATGGCCCATAGCTTTACTGGAGATTTCAGCCCTTTTTATTTCAAGTGCTTCTGGTTCTGTAGCTTCATCTCCTCATGCCTGAAGAGTAAAGCTGGAGTGGTCCTGAGGTGGCATCTGAAAATGCATCCTCATTCCTATTACCACACCTGTCACAGAAAAGTGAGAAATTTTCTCTCTTTTAATGACACTACCTCTGGTGAAGATCATTAAGYTTTCTTTTTCTCTGAAATGCTCTGGAATGTAATCCTTGAAAAAATAAACCTGCTACTATCATAGACTGCTGTGGTAGAAGAGACAATAAGGTTTCCACAGCAACTATTAGTAGTGACCCAGCATACACCACGGGCATTTTGTGACTTCATTACTTCTAAACCATTCGATGGTCTATATTAAACAGCATTAACGGGAAAAGATTCAGTTACACTTGTAATACCCTGTTGATGCACTTAATGCAAAYAGCTTTACTGCAAGCTATAATTCTTTCCAAAAAACCCAAAAACCCAAACCAAACCCTGAAACAGAATAGCAAATAAATTGTCAAGCCAATGTTGCTGTAAGACTTCAGCTTTTATATCTGAGGTTCATTTGTTTCACTTGCAGCTATATTGCCCTTCCTTGCAATTTAATCTTACCTCTACTACATGCATAAACATTTTTAAAAATCTCCATATGAAGTACCAAACAATTTAAAAGTACTCTATTCTTGAAGGCATTATCAAGATCTTCACTTGGTGGAAAGGGATATTTTGCCAGTGAAGAAGCAGAGGGGAATGCAAAGGGATAAGCAGAGGAAATTCAGGATCCCTGTAGCCCCTAGACACAGCTTTACCTGTGAGGTGAGGTTCTCTGAACAGAAGATGGTGAGCATAAGGATGAATTCTTGATAAGAAGCGAGACAGAAATACATAGGGTTTTACAAGCTGCATGAATAATAAAGTTCCTTCTGTCTGTTGGGCAAATGCAGTTCAGGAGAGGGACATTACCACCACCTTTGGTGGTCAGCTCTAGGACCTCAACATTCATTCCTACTTATTGAGAAAATTATAGAGGTGCAGATGCACGCACTGATGGAAGCTAATATCTCAGATCTCAGTAGATCAGGGAATGGCAAAACAGAAATGATAAATGAAGTACAAATCAAGGGTATCAGTGGACTGTGTTTAGTTGTTAGCAGGGGAATCCATTCTCCTAATCTTCATTGGAACAAAAGCTCTGGACCATAGATCCTGCCATTCAGATAAAGAAAGGTCCATAGATTTCGGGGAATCTGCTAAAACTTTTAAAATCTTTTCCCAATAGGTTGTGGCTAATATGGCATCTTTATCAAGGCAGTCCTCCCATATAGAGATGTGAGCTGTCATTCTAGACTCAGTGTCTCTTTAAAGTCACTACATGAACAGACAAAAATCACATAATCTGTAATTCAATTTTCCCATTTCTGCTAATACTGTGCCTTATATGTTAYGAGAGATGTGATGAGAGAGACTACAGTCAGTGATTCCTGTAGGCAGAAAATAAACTCACACTGTTCCAAATTCCCTCGTGTAACCATGTTGTGAAATAACCTGTGTGTGACTTTGCAGGACTACTACTCACATACAGGATTACTTAAATTTATTAAAGTTATGTAAAAGGTTGATTTCAGCAATACAAGAGAAAAACAACAGTGAAACAGCCAGGTTCTGGTTGAGACCAGTTCATCCAGCAAAACTGAACTCAGAAAAGACAAAATTGTAAAGGTGTATGGGAAGAAAATAATCCCTAAAAAACATATCCAAGAGCTCTCAGCAGCAACAAACTCTCATTTTACAGAAGCCACACATCATTTTTGGAGAGGTCATGCCATTGTTTTGCACCAAAGTCTGATTCCTCCCTGCCATTCCACTCCACAGTCACAGGATCTCCTTTTGACTAAGAGGCTCATGCCAAGCAACGAACAATATTCTGGCCTTGTTATAAAAATTCCAACATCAGGACACTGCAATGTGGCTCTGAAGCCTGATGTAGTCCTGGTATTACCCCATTGCACAGGCTGGAGTAGGAAGCTCAGCAYCTCATTCCTTTCTTCCAGGTCAGTAGTGACATAGGGTCAGGATATAAAAGGTCCCATGAGACTGGGGTAGAAATAAAGACTGACTATTCCTCTGAAGCTCCCCTGTTATGGCCGTGGCAGAACTTTCCAAAGGTATTGCTTACCTATGGAGCCACGGAATCACAGAATCACTGAGTTGGAAGAGACCTGCAAGATCATCGAGTCCAACACATGCCCTAGCACCTCARCTAAACCATGGCACCAAGGGCCACATCCAATCATTTTTTAAACACATCCAGTGATGGTGACTCCACCACCTCCTTGGGCAGCCCATGCCAAAGCTTTATCACTCTTTCTGTAAAATCTTTTTCCTAATATCTAACCTATATATCCTCTGGCACAGCTTAGGACTGTGTCCTCTTGTTCTGCYRGTTGCTGYCTGGAGAAAGAGACCAACCCCCACCTGATACAACCACCCAGTGCTGAGAGAGACACACAGTCAAAAACCACCTGTATTCTGCCATGAAATCATGCTGCTTGCTTCAAATTTGTCTTAATGTTTCATATGATTTGCATTTTAAAGTAAATGCAATCAGACTCAGACACTTTGCAGCACCTCCTATGGACACCAAGGGAAGGAGAGAATACACCCAACAATGGAAATGACAGTGACATCCTTTTCTACAAGGAAATGAGAATRGACTGTGCAAGGACAATCATATCTGAATCTGTATCAGAGCAACTWCTTCAACTACATTTGAAACAGTGGCACAGTGAAGCAAGGTGAGCCTCAGACAACCTCATTACTCTCTGGGTGTGATTATTTTGGTAGTTCTTCTCCTAACTGCCTAATTCTTGTCTCGTAGGGTCTGAATGTGCAAGTTATTCTACACCTCTCTGCCTGTACTAAATCTATCAGCAATGAGAGTGATAAGTTCAATTACTTCCCAAAATCTGTGACTACATATATTATTTTGGTTATTATTATGTTTTATTATTTCAAAGATTCTTTTATGATCTTCTGGGACATTACATCTTAGACACTTTTCAGAAGATTAATTTTCTTGAGTTGCAGGAAATGTTTCATACATGCTTATAGTTTCTTTTTACCCTCCCAAGTATCCCAGTGCAAATATTCCTGTTACTGACTACTAAAACTTTGCTTCCCAAATTAAGTTGTCCTTTTTTCTTCAGTCAGGAAAATATAACCTGTACTTGCTGTTCGTTAGCTTTTTAATGAATGGGRTAATAAAGGGCATCAGCAAAGAACCCAGCAGCAACCCAGACAACTGTTCTTGCACTCTAACTATAGAGATAAATTAGACTTTCACCCCCCAATAAATCTTCATGAAAAACAGTAATTTATGTCTTTGGCCTGCTTTCTCCCTCTACTGGTCAAACAGAAACAGAATCTTTCCTACCGGAAATGTCAAGCCCTTTCRTATTAAAATCTGACCTTTGTGTTTGCAATACAGCAACGAAAGCACGATGCCCCTGGAGTTCATTCTCTGCAGTTCTCATGAATCCCATGCCACGGTGGCCCATGGACAAGGACAACAGACATCTGGCCACATTGGTGCTATTTCTTCTTAAAAATACCTCCTCTCTGTAGGGATTTGAGCAGTAATGTGATAGCATGAGAATAAATCACAAATCCATGATATATGGATCACCTTGAATCTCATTCAAGTGATGAGAGCAAATTTCTGTTTGAAGTTTGCTCTTTGTTAAGCAAAATGGAACACATGAATGAGAAAAGGTGGGACAACGGCCATTTTAAACATTGTAACAGCAAGAATATCCCAAATTCTCTGAGGCTGGGCATTCCTTACTCAAAAGAAGCCAGTCTGCACCGAGGATACATTCAAATTACATTGCCAATGTGCTCCTCCTCAGAGATGCTTTTCTCTCTTTGCACAGTCACACAGCGAGCTCGAGGAACTGGCTGGCCAAAATTCCCTTCAAAAAGGTATTTTTTTAATCCAGCAATTTGCACTTCAGTCAGCTTAATGAGAGAATGAATCACAGCCTGATCACAGTTCTGGCACATTCAGGTTCCCCATTTTCCTTAAGATTGCCTTAATTTCAGCTACCACCTTTCCCATGTTCTCCTTCCAAAAGAACCCAATCACTGTGTCCCTGATTTATCTTTGAGAGGTGTCCTTTAACCTATAGGGTCAACACACAGGTGGATGTGCCAATGCTGAAGTCCACTTGCATACCCTGCTGGATAAGGCCACCACACATTCCCATAGGATACAAGTGAGTGCGCCAGCATACATCAGATCAACATACCCTGGACATCCATCTTCTTTATGATCCCTTCCTTTAAAAACTAYAGAAGAAATATTGATTTTCAGCATGACTCATTGACAAGGTTTTGCCTCACGGTTTGCCACTGACGAAGGTTTGTGTTACTGGGTTCCTTCAGCCACAGGAAGAAATCCAGATGATCTCCAAGGCTGAGCTCTGCAGAGGCTGGCACAGGCAGCTGCTGCACCCCAGCAAGTAGCCACATCACAGYGCCAGGATGCTCAGGTTTTTATCCCTGGATCAGGAATCCACTGCATTTGCCCAATCAAGTGGACTAGAGAGAACAGACACAGGGGAAGTTTCCAAGTCTGGGTACATCATACGTTTGTTTGCATGGCGAGCCCAGATTAATCTCTGCACTGCGGGTGGTTTTGCTTTTATGGGTACAGCCTCAGCAAACCCAGTTATTCAGGGCCTATAAAATTAATGGCTTTTTTTTTTTTTTTTTTTTTTTTTTTCCATCACAGCCTGGCAGCTTGCAGCTTTGAGTGTAGAAACAGGGAGAGATTACTAAAATTAAATGTAAAAAATTTAGCTTGCAAGCACCATTAGTCTTGATGGCGATATTGAAATGTTTGCTGAGGAGTTCAGAGAAGAGGATCATATACTTGACAGTGTCAGAAAGTACATAACCTTGCTGTCAGAGGAGGAAAGACTGTTAAGATAGAAGAGAGAAACCTTGTTCAGTGTCAAGGATGGCTAAGCAAGTGTTTAAAGCTAATCACAATTTGGAAAGGTAACTAGGAGATGWGAGGCAGGAAAGAAATAAAGGAGTTAATGCTAAAACAACCTGGCCAAGGAAAGGAAAGAAATACTCTGGAAGGAACCCATGAGCAGCAGGATTTGATAGCTCCAGAGCACATCTTAATGGCAATATTGCCTACATTCTCATTTGTAGATCTTTTTGGTCTCTACAGAGATAAGAGCACGCAAAGGTACAAACTGTGCCTGTCTCCAGGTTAGACTCATCCTACACYGTGGATGCTGAGGCAGGTGTGAGAGCAGTCAGCCCACACCAGGATGTGTACACCCACGTGCCCGAGTCCTGCAGCCACCCCAACTCATCTGCCCTCCCCAGCCAGATTAGGCTGCTCCCACCCAGGGGAAGCTACTCAGGACCATCACAACCCACTGACCCTGGTACTCAGGGTGTAGCCCCTCTGCAGCCACACTGGGGTGTGCAGCCTTCCTCTGGGAGAGAAAAGGCAGCAGGGACAGGCTGGGGCTGCTCTAACACACAGGGGGATTTTATAGCCCATGCCTTGCATGCCTAAATTGAATGTTCTGTTGTTGCATTAAAGATAATGAATTAACCCTGAGGGTGCAGGGACCTCACCCTCCTGGCCTCAGTCCGGCCAAACCTCACCTCGCAGCTGTGTGGTGAAATGTAGCCCGGCCAGCTGAGTTGTGTTAAATTCAGAGTTTCTCTGAAAAGCATTACAAACCCCTGTGCTCTTTCTCACTCCTTGGTTTGATGAAGGCGGTGACATGTCCTAACAAAGAGTCCAGGCTGTACGAGGAGACATTCAGCTTCCCATTCCCTTTAATGCATCTTATCTCACATTGTCCATCTCTTTATGCTAAGGTGAAATGAATGGACAAGAAAGCAGAAGGACCAGGGACTGCTTTCTCCCAAACCCCCAAATGAAGCAGTATGTCCGAAGAGGAAGTAGTCTGCAAGGAGCATGGCTTTGCCATGAGACTGGGTAAGAGAGATGAGGATTGCAGTGGATGCTAAATTCTTCTTTACCCACTCAAACAGCCAGGGCAAGGCTTTGGTTTCTCTGCAAGCACCAGCTCTGGTAAAGATGTGGCTGTGTGTGTGTGCTCCCCACAGTGCTTAAATAGAGGAACTGGGCACCATCTGCACAGAGATCATAAGCAAAAACACCCCCTGCCCTGGGTACAGGCACACACAGCAGGTCTGATCAGGAGCCAGCTCTGAGAAGAGAAAGGAAATGCCACTGGAGCTGGCTGTGCCCAGACAGGGGCACTGTGGACAGGGAGAGACACGCTCGGGGTGTCTGTGGGAGCAAGGGGACCCAAGCTGCTAAAACAAGGGAACAGGAGCTGTGAGCACGGCTGTAGCAGGTCCAGAGAATAAACTGTGTCCAGAGCTTCCTGCCTGGCTGCCAATTGCTCATTTCTCTCAATACAATTATAGGCATTTAACCCCACCAGTTTGRCACCCTCTTTAATTTCAGGTGGCTGGAAGGACCCATGTCCTCTCACCCAATTAACTYGCAGCCATCGAGTAGCTCATCCCAAATAAATCCCTGCTTGCTCTGTGCATTTCGCTGCACTGGCAGCTCATTTGAGTGGTACTCCTGTTCTGCTGTGGGGTTCAATGGCATCAAACAGGCATCAAACAGTGAACCAACTCTGTTTTTCCTCACTGTGCACTCAGGCTGCAGAGCAGTTGCTGTCCCAAAGCCACCCTTCGTGGGCCAGACCCTCCACACTTCACCGGGCTGGACCCAACCTCATCTCCTCAGCAGTTTCAGTGTGCTTCTGCCTTTCCTCTCTTGGCTTTCTCCAGGACGTCTTGATTTTGGAAATTTCCCTAACAATGCTGAGCAGAACTGCAAAGTCTCACCAAAAAAAAAACCAAAAAAACCCAAAAAACAAAAAAAAAAAAAAAAAAAAAAAAAAAAAAAAAAAAAAAAAAACAAAAAAAAAAAAAAAACCAAACCAAAACAAAAACCAAAAAAAAGGAAAGAAAAAGACAAACGGGAGACGAGGAAATAAAACTGGTTCTGTTTCCAAGCATGGCTTAAAGCTGCTTGCCATCAGACCCTGACAGTGCTCATGTCATGTCGGTTGTCTGCTTACTTCTTGAATTCCCTCTACAAGTTACTCTAGTCAGAGGAAAACAAAAGTGACAAGCAGCACTGACGTGTGTGTGCTCTGAGGAGGACAGGGGCAAAGTCTCCTGTGAGAATTTAAAAATAGATGTGCTGCAAAGGGTACARAAAGATGGACTCAGAGCTTCTTCCCCCCACATGCAGCTTCTGTAGACTTTGAATGCTGGTAGGGTCACCACACAATTTATTGTATGTGTTTAACTAGGATGGGATTTACTGTATCTGTTTAACTAAAATGGTGAGAAGCACTGCTAGGTGACTGTCAAAATACAAGTATTTCATGGTTTGGGATCATTATCTAATCCTCTACGCCAACACTGAAAAAAAAATCATACAGCTTTTGCCTTTATCACTTACACAGTTTCCTGACATATTTGCAGTAGAAAAATTAACACAGCAGTTACTGCAAATCGCTTTGATATATGTATGACAGATTAGGAACTGGAAACACACCAGGGATTTGTTAGTGTTTGGTTGGGCTTTGCCCCTTTCAAGTCATCCTTCTAAGCTTCCTGTAAACTACTGTAATACACACAAGTCTTGTGGGTTTTGTCTCTCTCTGTAAAATGACAAGAACTGTGCACAATATCACAAACACTTTAACCAACCAAGCACACAATTAGCAACCAATTTATATGTTTTATTTRCAATTCTCCTCAGCAGCAACTTTAGTGGAGACTACTGCACAGACTTGGCTTGCCTAGAAGGATCAGATTTGCCAAGACAGTTGCAATTAATTGAAAGTTGTTCCTATTGCCTCTAAAGGTGGCTGAAAAGAAATTATATACTCAGCTCTGCCTATCAAGAMGAAGGCATTGGCAATTCTAAGGAGATGATATCCACTTTATCTAAATAAGTTTTTATCATGGTTAGTAGAAGGCTGTACAAAGCAAATTAAATTTCTTATCAGCATTAAGGCAGAGACAACTGTTGTGATAGGAATTCAATAGCATTATGTTTAAATACTTATTTTGCAGGGAAAATATATCAGTGGAAAGTGAAATATCCTCCAGTTACCAAATACTAATGCATACTAAAAATGAGAAATACACCCAGGAATTTCACTTGAAAAATATACACTGGACTCAGTAATTCTTCACAGTCACCAGTAGATTATACTGTAAAAGGAACTTTGTTTTCTGCATCTTAATCCTAGGCTGCACAATAAGAGCTGGCTTACTGAGATACTCCAACTAGCACATGCACTGGGAGGCCAGCAGCAATATTCTTCTGGGACTTTGGTAGTCYTGCAGCAATTTACTGATGTTTGCTTCCCCATACACCATAGCCAGCCCCAGATCTGAGTTTGTTTTAACAGATTTCTGATGTTTATATTACTTTTGTGAAGTACCACACATAGCAGAGAGGGTCCTAGCCATGGATAAGTCCAGGATATCAGTGGAGTTCACCTGTCTTGAGAGTGAAGAGATGTTTTGTACTTCTGCATACCACACAGATCTAGAAGAAACAAAGGAAGTTCTCTCACCTGCTGCATGCTAAAAAGGAATCTCATCTCTGGGTGCTGGAGAACAGCCGATGACATCCAGAACAGGAAATTCTTTATTCCTATTATTAGTCAGCAGAAGAAATAACATTACTATAAATCTTTGCAGGGGATGCATAAACCACACTCAAGATGTGTTTGCACTGACTGTAGCAGAAAGCCTCTCCCATCCCCAACTACAAGAAATTAAATGAACCAGAAAACTCCAAATTCTGTTGTAATAGGGCAGGGACTCTTCTAAACCCTGGAAACATCAAGCAACAGCTGGAAACAAGGCTCAGAGTCATTTACTATCCAGAAAAAAACAGTGGCTTTGCACATTACAAGGCAGTACCCTATTCAATGTGGAAAAGAAAAAAATTACCCAAAATCTGGCAGAAGTCAGTGCTATTTATCTATTTACATAAGCACTAAGAACAGAAATCCTTTTCTAGCAACAACTCYTAGCTTAAATGCCTTCAACATCATATTTTTTCCTAGCTACATTTGGCTCTTTGCACTATTCCTCGATAAACTTCTTGTTAAACGCAGGCATTTTAGTACTCAAATATTACCGTTCCCTAAGATTTTGACAACAAATTCCCATTTTAATCTATTATGCAGTTTATTTTTGCTGCAGGAATACACCTCCCTTTTATCTCTCTCCCAAGTAACACCTTTATAAATATTCTGTTCTTTCCTTCACTCCTTTGGAGCAGCTTAACCACCCACGGGTTGTATTTTTCCTCCAAGAGCGCCAGTCTGCTGCTTGTTCAGTTGTGACAGATTCAATCTAAGCAGAGTCCTTTCTTAGAAGAAAAAGCAGGAGATTTTTAGTCCCACGGTACAGGGTACAGTATCTCTCTGATCACACTGCTGACTGCACTGTTCCCCTCTGTGTGTCTTAAGAGAGGATGTCCTCTGTGAGTAGGCATTGAGTGGGTGTTTTTGTGTGGTTTTTCCCCCCACACTAACATCAACTTCTAGCACCTCCACCAGAAATCCCTTTGGTCCCAAAGCAGGATCTGCTTCTCACCTACTTTTCCCGTCCGTGTAAGGAACCAGGTAATTTCCAGCACCTGATTTTTTTAGCCAAAAGGTCCCGAGGAGTGATCCCCACACAGTCAAGCAAACAGCCTCTCCTCTGAGATCTCCACTGCTGCATTTACCCTGGAGAAAGGTTTGGAATGATGCACTGGCAAATTTCCTCATACAACTGCTATGCATGAGATGAAACTAAGCATGTTCTTGGTAATGCGACCTGTCAGACTCAAATCATCGAGATTAAGTAGACATGTTTGCACTCTCTGAAACATGCATGCAAAAAAAAGCTCCAGGGAACAAAAAAAAGAACAGCCTTGTGCCAATACTTGAGGAGGCRGGGAGCATCTTTTGCACCTAGGATTGCTCTGGGCACAGGGAAACCCAAAGGAAGCCCATTAGAACACCAACGTGTTGCTGCTGCCCTAAGTGCCAATCCTGTATGGCCAGTGCAGCCAATTCTTGGCTGCCGAGGATGTGGGCAGAGCTCACTGCCTGCCCTGCGTGAGATGCTGCACCAAACACAGCACATTTCTTCCTGCCCCAGGTTGCTTAGKGATCAGGGATGTCTGGAGAAAGGAAGATGTTTGGCCCCCTATCTAGAGGTTTTGATTTAGGCTGGGATTTGCTGGATTGCATAGCATCCTTGAGTGCACCACGCTGTTCTGTGTGTGCATGAAATGTGTCATTGTCATCGTCTCAGCTTTTGCACTGGGTCGACCTGGAGCAACCACCCTGCTCCTTTAGGAGAGGGAATTCAGCTACCATGGTCAGAACTGCCCTTTAGGAGACCAAGGCTTGTATTTTTTATAACCTCAAATTCAGAAATTATCTGTGAAAAACCTGAAACTATATTCCCGTCRTACAAAATGCTCCAAATTACATTTTCTACCTGGGAGCTTTAATGAAGGAATAATGAAATCACTGTTCACAGACAGCCCCCCTGAAATCTCACATTGAAATAAACTTAGACATAGTGGATGAGGATATTAAAACACTCACTGGGAGATGGAGAAAGGAAAGCCCCACAGTTTGGGAAAGAGCAGCACAGAAAAGACTGATCCACTCATGCAATTTCCCTTTTCTAGTTTATTCTAGCAATTCTTAGAATTTAAAAAAGGTGAGAAATTTTTATTAAAAAATGAGATAAAAAAGCAAAACCTTTTCTGAAGCTGACTTTAGTCAGATGGGCAAATTAGAAGTTTTGAAATATTCAATCTTTAAAGATGGATGTTTCCACTAATTTTTATATCATGAACATAATCATGCCTCCCCACAGATTTGATATAGTTCTTCAGTAATGACTGCTTATAAAATTCTGAAAAAAATCCTTGGACAAAATCTGCCCCCAGATAATCGTTATAATAGTCTTTGGAAACAGGCAATTATTTTTTAAAAAATTAAATTTCAGCTCATGGGTTTATATRAAATACCACCATTTGTTCAAACCTGAATTTCCACACTGCATAACAAAWTGTGTTCCTGGGATAGGCTGATAAATATGTGTCAGCTTAGACAAAATTTTAATATGGCCAAAAGTAAACACTAGGCATATACTTTATTATCTAAATTATATTTAGAACTTGTATTTTACCAACGTAGGACTTTTTAGATTTTCCTGACCCTACTGAGATCTGACCACCTTTAGTAATATAAGACTCTGAGAAAATAWTATTCTAACTTCCTTTTAGTAGCAGAGCAGTCAGAATGGGTCATCTCACTGACCTAAAAACTTTTTTGCAGCATAACAAGTGGAAAGTTGTGAGGCTTTTCCTGGTTCTGAAAGGGCTCTTTCCTCTCCAGATACTTCCCTAATGATCCATGAACATAAATCAGCTGGGATTCACAGCAATACTGCTGAAGAGCAGATCTTTTTCTTATGACTTGGCAAGGCTGGTTTAAACACCAGATGGATCCAAAATAATAATTGGAAGAAAAGCAGTATCTTCTTCCACTGGTCCCCCACAATCTCTTTCCTGTCTCACACACACCTACACTCTTACAGTCACATGCTGAATGCTGCTCTTGGTGGATTCTGGAGCACCAAGTCCATTCCATTAAACGTATCCAGAGAATTGCTCTGTTGTGATGCTTCCTTCACCAGCTGTCTTTAAGGGAGATTGTTTTGTTTAGCTGGGTTATCTGGAGCTGCTGAGCTCTCTAGTGAGTCTCCCAGGTGTTACTGGTACAATACRTTAAATGGACTGCAAACCAGTTGTGCAGACCCTGATGGCACTGGGAAAGTGGGCTGCTTYTATCTTGCCAAGACTCACTGTCCCCACCTTTATTTTCCAGTTCCTCTGGCAAAGTCACCCTCGCTTGAGCCTGGCGGGGCAAAGCTACTCCCATTGTGTCTRTCTTAAACAGCAAATCCTCCTCCAACCTGTCCATTTTTATAAATGTCACATCTTCTGTATGGATGACCTTTTCCTTTCCTGAGTTTTCTATGTGACTTGGCATGGGGAGCAATGAGGTCCGGAATTTGGCGGATGGCAGCACAGAGGCTCTGGGATGGCATATGCTGTGGGAATGCCGTGCAGCCACTCCTTCCAGGCTCCTGATTACAGGGCTGGATTGAGAGTACKTCTGGCAGAACAATATGAGTGGATGGCACAATCAAAGGCTGAGAGTGGCTGGTRCAAACTGGCACATTACATCTTTAAGTATCTCTTGCTAAAGCTCACAGATCAGCTTACTGCAGGACCAACACGCTGACTAACAGAAATTTATCAAACTAGTRATTAAACACCCACAAGCAAAACAARCCAGGTGGTATTTTTTTCCCCTTGATGGAAAATCTCTYCAAGCATCTACAGGCTCAAGTGTCCCTTGAGCTTTTCCAGGAAGGATTTGTGTGTCTGACAGAGCTGTTGAAGGTCTGTGGGTAACTTTTCAGCTCACTGCAGCTGCATCTCCTGAGATCCCTCCAGCATGCCTGYGACCAAGAGAGAGCATCCCTGCATGGCACCAGTGCAAAGAGTSTCAGAAATGATCTGCAGTGAACAGACCTAGACTGCAGACACCCCAAAGTCTCGAGTGGACAGGCCCTATGGGGCAACAGATCACCATGCAACACACGGCTGCTGTTAATTTCATGGACTAACCATGTTGCTKGTCTGTGTGCTGGCTGCCCCTCTGAGGCTACAAAGGAGGGAACTACWGGGAAACAGCAGCATTGCTGCTCTTTCAGTCCATTGCCAGATCATTTTCCCTGCAGTTAGRGAGCAGGAGTAGAGCAGACATTTTTATTGCTTCAGCCCAGAGATTATAAACATAGAGATTAGCCAATTCAATTCTTTCAGGGCTTTGTGTTTTTTTTTTTAATTTAACACAAATGACTCTTAAGTTCCAATTTTAACACAAATGACTCTTAATTTCCAATTCGTCTCCAACACAGCAGCAATCAGCATTCCAGCATTGTCTTTTCTCAAGCTGTGTTAACAGTTAAAAAAGCATCACTGCTTAGGCAGTGATTTTGGACAATACCATTCCAGTGTTTCCCTTGAGGATCAAGATAAACAGATTTTCTAATGATTCCCGTAAGAAAGTTAAAGTAGTGAAGGTGATCCTTAGTCAGCTTGTCTGTTCCTGTGGCTTTTGTATAGCAAATTAAAACACAGAAACAATATTTTTAATTGTGCCCATGCAATAGAAGTTGCGATACTTAGACCTCCAGCCAGTCTTTCTGTGCTTTTAGGAATCCACCACTACACATGGAAAGGTGATTCTTTTTTCCATCTTCCTACTGTCATTTCTAAACATATCACCCTAATTTTGTTTTCTGATTCAGAGGGTRCCACAAGAATAACAGCTTGCTTAAATTTCATGGTTGTCCACACTMTAAGTGACAGATGAAAGAGGAACAAATATATCCAGGGGCACTTTTTTTTCTTTTTAAGAAAGTGAGCCTTAAAAACTCACCAAATTCTGAGGTCTATTTTCCCTAAAGTGTTGATGRGAATTAAATGTTGATTTCCATCACCCCTGGATGCATCCCCAAAGCTTTGGGCTGCCCGTGAGCAGTTCTGCAAACCAAGTATTTTACTTCCTTTGCTTTGATATCAACTGCCTGAAAGCAAAGAGCTGCTTTCTGGGAAGACCATGTTTTGCTGGACACTTCTATCCTACTTCCATTTCAAAGAAACACTCTCACTTGCATCCAAACTTCAGGGTTGAGCTTGATCCAGGTGGAATTTCCTATTGATTTTGTCTTTTAACATTGTAACCCCCCCACACAGCCACCCTCTCTCTTGGTATTTGGGTTCCTTGTGGTCTCTTCTCTCTTTTYCTTTCCCTGCAGCTGCTCAGCTCCACAACCAGCCACAAAGCTGCCAGAACAAGGCTGCTCTTAGCAGCTGAAGGAAATAGTGTTATTCACCTTTTTCTTATATTAAAAGGCTGCAACACCAAAAAAAAGAGAGAAGAGGGCTTTTCTAAAATAGCCACTCCTCTAAACAGTCTTTGTGAACTAAAGAATTTAATTTCCCTGTTTCACTGGAACAGTGAGGCATAGGATTGATTTGTTTTCTTTGCGTGTGCTGCAACTAAGAAAGGTGAGGGCTGCTTTGGGCATTCTTTGGAGGCAGAGCAGTTGGGTCCAAGGCAGCACTGAGCAGCCTGGATGCCCCTACAGTCCTGGGGCTCCTGCCCAGCAGGGTGCTGGATCTGCCCCCATTGGGGGATTGCAGGAGGTTCAACTCTCACAAAGCCTGCAAAAAAACAGAGGAGTATCTCAGAAAACTCCAAGACCTCTTATCCATGACATTACAGGAGCAACAAATTCTCCTTACTGGAATATTTGCAAACACTCTCCTTTAGGCTACATTMAA
This sequence comes from Malurus melanocephalus, assembly GCF_030028575.1. Classification (NCBI taxonomy): domain Eukaryota; kingdom Metazoa; phylum Chordata; class Aves; order Passeriformes; family Maluridae; genus Malurus; species Malurus melanocephalus. The sequence continues at coordinate 132,419 of NW_026623884.1, read as the reverse complement.
CAAGAACAGGAAGAACCTCTTGGTTTTGCATAAGGCTGAAGCCAGTCAGACATCAAAATGGCAACACTTTATACAAAGCAGTTTAAGATCACATCATATTTAGGCTTCCAAAATCCAATTTATATTTTCATAATTTGAAAATAGCCACACACAATCATAGAATCATAGATTGGTTCAGATTGGAAGGGGCCTTAAAGATCATCGAGYRCCAACCCCYCTGCMAYGGGCAGGGACACCTTCCACTACACCAGGWTGCTCAAAGCTCCATCCAACTTGACCTTGAACACATYCAGGSATAMGGCATCCACAACTKCTCTGGGCAGCCTGTTCACCACCCTCCCAGTAAATAATTCATAGATTGTCAAAAGATGTTGTGGAAGGTAAACCACCACTTTCATTAGGAAGCTGCTATGGGTGTGCCACCATTCTCTTTATAACCCAACCACCAACCAATGGCAAGTATGGCATTTAGGATGTAATGCCTGTTCCTTTAATTGTGCTTGGTTTTTTGTTTTGTTTTTGTTTTAAATATGTTAAATTTAAATTTGTTAATTTTGAATATGTTAAACTTATTCTGACTAAAATTATGAAGACAGCTCCCTTACAAGACAGCAGAGAAAGTTTCAGCGGAATTTTTGTTCCATTCCCCTGAGTGGTGGTAGGAGGAAATATTTTGGTTTGTCTGTTACGCTAAAACTTCCAGTGTTTCTTGCTTTATGGTAATGAAACATTGAGAGAGGAATTATCCTTCAWTGTAAATTATTTGTGTTGTCATTTTCCGATGAAAATTGACAGATAATTGATTTTGTCATGATAAGTAATTTTGGTTACTTACTCTTTCTGTATATCATAACTTAAACACATTTGTATTAAAAATGGGTATGTAAAAGAAAATGGGGCCTCACAGTCACACKCAGAGGCAAAGCAGTAGAAAACATGTCCTTGCAGACAGKGCATTAGCAGRCCTGATGGGTGTCTTTTGTGATGCYCCCAGATTGTACAATCCCACTTAATAAAAAATTACTATTTCAGACAGTTTATTAACAAATCTGAGCAGAAGAGTATATCCAGCTATTAAATTCAGGCTCTGTGTATACATTACTTTTCTGACACCCCAGAGCTGTTCTCAGTTTTTAGTGCAAATGCTTTATGCTGCTGGTCAGTGACACATTCTCTTACCCTGTTTTCCTAAGGAAAGGAGATATGGAACAGTTTTATCTGTGAGTGCCCACATAATTACTTTTAATCSAAAGGACCACATTTCAGGGAGGACTAGATTCCTCAAAACCTGTGAAAACATKTGGAAGGGTGGAGGGCAGAAGAGCAGCAGAAGGATGGAGAAGAACTGTCCTACAGGCAGCCAGCACAGGCCATTGCTGCATTCACACTTGCATAACTTTTCTGAGACATGCAGGGGAAAATACAGGAGCCAAAACTCCAAATCTGTTGGAAAGCAGGCTTCCTTGAATCTGTTACCAACTGAACAGCTTAAATTGCTGCGGGGCAATCACCATGCTGCTGTAAAAGGAATTAATCAAAAGGGCATGCAAAGCTTTCTGAAGACTTTGATTCTTACAGCTGTTGAAATCTAAATGAATCACTCCCACTTTCCAGAAGGTATGGATTTTGACAAGTATGGTYTCATCCCTAGGCTTCAGCAAAAGCTGGCTACTCTTTAGTGAGCAGCCACAGACTATGTGTTTCTTTTCTAATTTTTCTCTGGAAGTGAATGTCATCTAAGGAAACATATACATGGATCTTAGTAGACTGTAAACWGTCCAGCAGAAATACAGACTTTTCAAAATCTCCTGAAGCTGAAGGAGGATTAAAAAACATAATAAACTGATTTCCAAGTATTTGCTTTTTATCCCACTCACATGCCAGTAGTAAAAAAAAAATAATAATTTCTAGGAGAGGTAAAATTTGAAAAAATCAACAAGCAGTGAGAGGTAGCATAAGAGATAGTAAAATTATTTCTCATTTACTCAAGAATTAATAAAAAACAATGTAGAAAAGATGGTATTAAGAGTACTAGAATGAAAAAACCTGATTATAACCACCCACCAAAGACAGAACTGCTCAGTGTTATCCCAGCACCCTGCTGTTCCTGTTCGCTGTTCCTGTTCCAAACCCATTTGGCTCTAGGGCTGTTGTGTACAGAAAAATGTGAAGTCAGGACCCACGTTTCACCTGCTGGTGGCAACCAGGGGACCATGAGCTGGAGGATCACTGGCTCTGGCCCTCTGCAAATACTGGCAGCCCTGTGGTGCCAATGTAGGTGGACTTTGGCACAGCACTCCCAGGCACCACCATCCCTCCTGCGCACCTCTGAAGCACATCCTTGMAGCCTCATAAATGGTTCTAAAAACAGCTCAAAGAGGCAGAGTGCCAAGGGGGAGTCTCAGCTGCATCCACCACTCACCTGTGACAAAGCATGGAGGAAGAAAGCGAGCGGCACTTCAGAAACCCCAGCACTGTCCTGTAACTCACCTTTCCCTCCCAGGTTGATGACAAAGGACTTTCCCTGTTTGCAAATTCATACCACATCTCTGAGTATGGTTCAAACCAACATCCCAGTGTAGATAAAATGCAAATATATTTTCATTTTTCATGTGCAAATGTCCTTGCAGCTCCTAAACCAAGGAGTGCGCTCTGGTAGTGTGCTCAAGATTTTTGCCCCCTTGCTGTACTGGTAATTATGCGCAGAAGYTCCCTAAGCCAGAGAAACATGCAMATGATTGAAGAAATAATTCCAAGARATTGTTTCAGAGTTGGGATATGGKCTATGTTGCCAATTATTCCATATCAGGTGCAAATTATTAATCTCTGGCATCTCAAATTGCAGCATTGCTGTTGATAGATGTGATTAATTTTTAAAGTATTATTTAGCTTAAATTAATGTAGAAAACATCTCTTGCTCAAGTACAGGAACAGAGAGTCCCAAGAGAGGTTTCTTTTGTTAGACATGAACAACAAGAAAAAAAAAAAGAATATATTGAATTGACCATAGTCTCTTTATGTGTTTTTCTGAGTGGTTTTTTTTATCCCCAGTATTGCCCTTTCTGCTTCTACCTGAATCTATGTGACTCTGCCTCTTTTCAAAGTTAAGATACCATGTCTGCTTCTCTGTTGAAAASATGTATTCCTGTTTATTTTCCCTTCTGTACCTGGACTGGAAATAGCTTTAGGGAAACGTGAGGAAGAGTCAGGAGAAATGACAGTGAATGGGAATGTGTTTCATCCCAGATACAGAARACTGGCAAAGTAGATGGAATGCAATAACATTGCAGCTTCACTCCCCAGCTCAGGCAGCACAGTGTGCATTGCCAGCTCAGGTCCCAGCACTGCAGAATCCTGGGAGGTAGGGAGGGACCACTGGAGGGCATCCAGCCCAACCTCCTGCCCAAATCATGGTCCAAACCATTGGATCACACCAGTGCCTCAGGGCTTTAGCTGGCCAGGTCCTGAGCGCCTCCAAGGATGGAGGTGGCAGAATCTCTCTGGATGACCTGACTCATGTCCTTTCCTGTGACACCTGTGGGGTAGCAGAGCTCCTTTGCTATAAAGGCAAGTCCTCCGCTTTGGCATGGCTATATTCTGAAAGCCTTGCCTTGCAAAGCCTTATGGGCTCATGAGAGGTTTTGATGGCTTTCCCTCTGCTGGTCTGTTGGCTCTTGAACTGAACAGCAGACCCAGGGTTTCTCCCAGCCCCTGCTGTGACTCAGTTTACACCGTGTATTTACGCCATGCTATGGGATGAGTGTTCCGCTGCCCCGAAGCCCAGCGGGATGGCAGCTGCCACTTATCTTGAGAGAAGGAGAACCCTCCCACATGGCCACTTGGCAGACTCATTATCAAAGCCTTCCCACATGCATAACTAGTGAGCCAATTTTCACCTCTGCACCCATTGTCTCGCAGCGGAAAARTGACATCACTCCGTGACACGACAAGAAATAGCTGGAGCAGAGCCTCTGTCTCAATTGCCTACGTCTACTGAGGTGGTAGCCTAAATTAGAGAAAATGCAAAATGCCTTTTCAGTATTAAACCAGCTGAATCAGACTGGGAAAGTCAGCCTCTCACAGCTCAGAATGGATATGCTTGCCTCCCTGCATTCCCCTCTGGGGCTAAAACAGGTGTTTATTGCTAATGAAATTGCTGAAATCTAACAGAATTAAATATATGCGTGTACACAGGGAATTGAACAAGTTAAAAAAGCAGTTTAAAAAATTGTGGTCGCTCAAGAAAGAACTGTGATTTTTGAGACAGCTATTTCTACAGTCCCTGTTCTGGTTTGGCTTTTCTCCTCTTCTTCCCTAGAAAGACCTGACCTCCTTCCTGAATCCACATCAGATACCTTGAATTAGATAATCCAGATCTTAAACATTTCTAAAGGACATTTGTTGAGTGATATTTTTTGGTCCCATTCAGATTTCAGCACCCTCCRGCCAGTGTGTATTTTCTCAGGAGGCACATGTCAGGATGGCACAGGATGTGCACAGGACGGCACAGCCAGCACAAACCTTCCCATTCTCCCTGCAGGGGAATTTCTGCATTAGGAGAGCACACAGGAACACGCGAGGAACACGCCAGCCACCCTTGATGACTTTCCTTGCTATGAAACACAGGGATGTTTCCATCAAAAGAGCTCTGTAGGGACTCTTGACAGACTCTAGGACTTTGAAAACTTGGTTTTCAAAGTTTTATTGCTGCTTTCTGCAGCGCAGAGCACCATGATGTTCGTGACTGGTTCATGGAGGCACACAAGTATGGCATCAACACCCATAGACAAAATGACATGTTTAAAGGCCAATCCCAACCCTTCATAATTCCAGAGCTGATTTAATCATCTGAGCCAATGGTTTCAGGGCCAAATTAAATGAAAAGGTGGGAGAGGGGCCCAGTGCTGATTCCCTAAATAGCACAAATTGTTCTGACCTGTCACAGCAGATCAGGATGAAGGCTTTAGGCTAGCGAGATRGCCATGAAGATCAAACAGGGATGAGGGTAGAGAACTAAAGTATGTTGAATCCCAGACACTCTACTGTRACAAGACCTTTAAAATCTTTATCTAAAAGTTCTTTGAGGTGTTTCCAAGGATGTGGTGAGGGAGTAGCCATCAGACGTGCATGACATTGCCCAGAGTCCTACACTGTCACCCCAGCATCCAGAGCAGGAGCCAGGCAATGACCACAATACTGGCTGCTGCCCCATCCTGGCTGGCAGGAAGGTTCCTGGAGAGGAAGGTTGGCAATGTGGCTCCAGGGCACTTCTGTCACAGGAAGGGCCAGAAGGACACCGTCATGGCAGGACCATGGTCAGCACGTCACCTCAGCAGATGCCATCTCGCCAGTGATGCTGAGGAAATGTGGAAACTGAAAGGGGATATGCAAGCAACCTAAAGAAATTTGAGAAAAAAAAAGTGATTCAGGACAAACTGTTTCTTTTCTGTGCATGTGCTAAGATCAGGCTTAGGGCTGTTTCCTGTGTTCTCCTTAGGGCTGCCTTGCCCAGGGGCCACACAGGCTGGACATCCCAGATCTCTCTGTGCTGTATAATAGTCCTTTCACAGATTTTTCTTCTCTCCACATGCTTTTCTTCTCTAACCCCAGCCACTTAATCTTAATGTTAATAAAAAGACTAATGTCRGTGTTTGGAAAACTGCTTCTGCGCCCACAAACAATAACCTCATCAGCTCCACTGAACAGGAGCTTAGCAATTATCCTCCAAATGAGATGAATCGACAGCAAAGGCACCAAGCTYGAATTTTCAGTGTGTCATATTTATATAAATATCTGAGTAAAATAATCAGCAGCACTTCTCTGAGAGGCAAGAATGAAGGGGATAGCTGAGGGCAGAGTGCTGGCAAGGCRTCTACAAACCTCACAACCAGAAGCAGCAAATATCAAAGTGCCATGAGGAGGATGGATTTGGGATCTCCATCTGCTTCACGTTTCATTGAACATGATATTTGTGCTTTGTGGTTTTTGMGTACTGGGGGCAAAGTTCCATCTGGGGTAAAGGTTAAAAGAACCAGCAGCTGGAAAACTCTGTTGCTGAGAGACAGAGCTTTTGAGATAGGTGCTGGGGGGCCTTAAACCCAGTGGGTTGGATGAGGAAAGGGACAGGAAATCAAAGGCTTTCTGGAACACTGTCTACTCACAATGTCTTTGGACCTCTCCCTTGTTMATTTACCCTCACTCTTCTTACATGAAGCTTCTGAGATACCATCTTGTATGGTTTATTTACTATTTCCCCACTTTCATGCAGTTACTTTACTAATGCTTGAACACATAGAAAATACATAGCAGAATTGGTGGCCATGATTCAAATTCTTCAGGGCTGCCTTTACACAGGAGGTGTTACCACAGCTTCCCTCCCACCTTAGCAAAAGCTTTGAGCAGAAACCTGCCCATGGCTTTGGTTATCATTGGAAAGCGATAGAACATGTTTTTCTGAGCAAGCCAAGTTAATCAATACCAGTTTCCTGGAGTTATGGTTACATGAGCAGAATATAGCTCTGAAGTCAGACCTCACCTCACGCTTAAGAAGTGAGTTTAGCCAGATCTTGCTGCCTGTGAGGGCTGCTAATCCTGCCCTTTCTGAGCTCTGGTACAGAATTTACTACAGTGACCTATGTGAAAACATGTGGTAAYKCAATTCAGTTCTAAAAACTCTGTGRCAAATTTGTACATTTTCAAAATTAAGTTACCATCATTTAGCATCTAGTTTTTTATGTCCCTGGGGAAAAGTTTTTATTAGTATAGRGTAAAGGTATTCAGGTTTTAAAGGCAAAAGAACAAATGAGACAACTAATAGTTCATAAAATGATCTYCCCAGCTTGCCTTGAATCATACTGCAGAATTATTATAATGGAAAAAGTATTAGAGGACCTCGATCAAACATGATCCTTCAGGGCTAAGGAACCTCATTTTCCTGCATACAGATACAGTTTTCTCAGTCCCACAAGATTTCATACTGCATGAAGACATCAGTATTTTCTGCAGAATTAAGCAGTGCAATTAAATAGCTACTCAACGGCTGCCCCATGGAAAAACAGAGYTGAAAAGAATAATTTCATAGGGAAGGATCAGCCAGTCTTACAGTGCACCTGCTATGAATTAATGCTTCCCTCTGCAACAGCCCAGGCTGCTCTGGGGACACTGCCACTCCTGGACCAGGCTTAAAAACAAGTGGCTCCTTTACAAGTGGTTTCTCTCTTTGCAGGAATGTGAATTAATGAAGACCCAACCACTTCCCTTGTAAACCATTTTTTAGTGAACAGCCACAACAAAATAGTTTAACAAAACAAGAGTAACCAAATTCACGGGCAGCCTGAAGTAGGTTTGCTTACTTCTGAGGCGCCAGTATTAAGCAAGTTGCTCTCCAGCCACAGTCAGCTGGTGCCACCCATGGGCTTTGGAGGAATGCCAGTGCAGTCTCAGTGAGTGCTTTGAGCTGAGGCACAGAGAAGATGTGAAAAAACAGAGACAGTGAAGGAGCAGATGCTGCAGAAGGCTGTCTACCTGCTGTGACTATCATCAGTCTTTCAAAGCGCACACACGGGGTGTGCAGAAGAGGCAGTGACAGTCACAYGTAGATGTGTCACTCTGACGATGTGGCACAGAGCAAACCAAGACTAATGATTTGCTGGTGGTTTTCCACCAAACCCAGTGAACAGACCCTCGTGCAGCAGCTTGTCAGTGCTGGATGCCCTGCTGKCAGAGGCAGCAGGAGYAGGTTTGGTTTACTGCGTGTGGTGCCGGTTGAGTGCAGGCAATCTAAAACATGCACAAGACTCAGATCAATAAATTTGCTATTTATGAGTAACAACCCTCTCCAYAGCATGAAGCCTAGACAGACAGTTTTATGAAGTCTGACCAGTCAGTGATTTTAYTTCTATTTAAATAGACTGAGCTGCTCAAAAATAATAATAAAAAAATGATGCTGCAAAGCTCAATACCTGCAGAGACTTTGGTGCTTCTACCACTTCTGGGTGCTGGCACAATGAGATTTTTACCCACTTGTGTCTTATGTGCTGAGTTTATTATATCTTCACAGTTCATGGAGTAGTTAAATTACTTTCYCAGGATCACATAACTCATCTTTGTCAGAACTGAGAGGAGAAGCCAGGTGGTCTCTTTGCTCCCCCAGACTTCTTGCCYTAATAGCTAGAGTTTTTGTTTCCCTCTTTACTAGCTTCTGCTGGATGAAATGTACGAGCAATTCATCCTGCATTATATGCAGGAAAGRAAGAAGAAATTTGAATAGTTACCATCTGCTGGAGATGCTTTGATTTATTGCTTTCCAGCCTCAGCTGAAGATCAAACAAACTCTAGAGAGGAATATTTCCTTACGTTGTTGTACTGTGTGTATCTCTGCTCAATGCTAAACCAAATCACAAGGATATGAACAGAGAACATTCCCTTTCTTCACCAGAATAACTTATACCTTTAACTCAGTAGTTATAATCAGCCACCCAAAAYGTATTGTTGCCTCCACTGGCATCAGTTTTTCTCTCAGCTAGGATCAAATTTGAAATTAAATTAAACAATCATGCTTTGTAGTTCCCTGTCTGACTTACTGTGTTTTCTCAGAAAGGAACTCTCTACCTATTAGAAGCATACCCCTATCTTCCTTCAAATGTCACACAGACAACAATAATGTTATGGCATTTCACCCCACCTGTCTACATTTTTAGAAATAAGTTTCACACTTTACATATTTTAATTTCTTACCCAAGTCCAAAGCCACRTAACTCTTCAGTTAATTACAGCTACTGTTTCCTTCAGATTATATAATTACTTTCCTTGTCTATCTAGCTGTCCTTTCACTTGTARTTTTCATGCTGATTAAACACAAAGTACTATGCCACTGCTCATTTTACTTCAAAGAGCGGTTTTCACACTAGGGCAAATAAAAAAACCCAGCATTGATATCTATGAATAAAGTAATTTGCTTTTCCATTAATTTTCCATACTGTCTCAGCCTCTCTGGTATTACTGGAGATCTTTGGGTTATGAATTAACTCTGTTTCTTTGCACCAAGATTTGTCTTTGGCTCAGGTCCTGAGTACTGGTAATAGCTGAGAGAGGTAATAACKGATGGACCTAAAGGAGATTTTCTGACAGAGTCCTGCCCAGAGGGTTAGAAGTTTAGTGTATGTCCTACCAAACAGGGAAAGCGATGCCAGTAGTTAGATCAGGAAATAATCAAAAATCATGCATTTGTGTGTGGTTGAGTTTGTAAGACCCACAGGCTTTGGGAGAGGATAACACTACCCTGTTTCTCTCAGCCTGGGTTCATTGACTAAGACCCAGGCAACCCAAAATAACCCTCCTAAATTAAAGTACCACATAATCCTACTACTGCAGATGGGTACAGTAGAGAGAGARAAGACAACCTCCGCTCAGACATTCYCWACATGCTAAYGTGGCAGCTTTCCAGCCTTTGGAAGAGATTTGGGGTGAGCTGGGGTTCCCATGCACTGCATGGAAGACTGGTTGTCAGTCCCTGCCTCCAGCCCCTCTCACCACCTCTGTGCCAGAGCTCCTCCATGCTCTTGCAAGCTGTGACACCCCTGCCTTTATATCCAGGGTGAGGAACCCAGCTAGCTATTGCATTACCCTACAAGATCCCAAAGAGRAGCTTGGCAGGGCTCTTCTTGCCTCTGTGCAGCCAGCCAGCCATGCCTTGCAGGGGAACCCATTTTTCCTTGCATCAAACATCTTTACAGCAATGAGAAAAACATGCAGAGCTTTGATCCAGCGTTGCTTCCCATCTGCACCGCTGACACGATGAGGAGCCCCACGCCAGATGGTTGTTTCACCAGGAACTGCGCCAAGGCAGAGCGCAAAGAGAGTTCCTGTCCTCAGACTCATCAAGAAATAGCACTGGGATGAAAGGATGGMGGTTCAGACAGGAACGAATGATCCTGGCACTCCAGCAAATTAACTGTTGGCAGTTTGAGGTGTGCCAGGCATTGCAGGCAGCAGAGAAAGGGGATCTGCTTGTGTGGGCATTTCAAAGATGGTGCTGTTCATGGCTTTTAGGTGGCACAAAGACAAAGCAGTGCTGGCGACACCAAAAATTCTTGTCATCCTTTAGCCAGGGCAGTTCGGAAAAAACAGGTCTTCATTCTCAAGACATGGAACTAATGGAGACCTTGAAAATCAGCATTGTGTTTTCAACTGAAAATCAGTGAACACAAGGAAAGGATTCCAAYAGCACAACATCCAAGCCAGAATCAGAACCAGTGTGTACCTGGGTCCAACCACAGCTGGACCCAAGTTCTCTCCTTTCCTCTTGTCTCCAGTATGTCCCTTCATTTCCTTGTCTTTGCGATAAAAATCACAACATCATTTATGACAACGCTTTGCACTCCTAGGAGATGGGGTTTACTGCATTAAGTGCTTTAATGAAGTTTAAAACACAGTGCTTCTTACCACCAAAATGATAATTTACAAGAATGAAGCAATTTCAAGGGAGCCTCAGGACAAAAGTGCTCAACTTAATCTTCCAAAAAAMCCCCTACACATTACATTCCTTCATCCAAAATAATTGTCAGGCAGCAATGTCATCGTATTGTGTTTAATCAAACACAGCAGTGAMAGTAGAAAATAAACTCAAGAATTCAATTCAAAATTGAAGATGGTCTTTCTTAGTTCTTGCCTTAAGTTTCCTTGTTCTCTGGCAGATTTTAACTTACTGTGAATGATTACCGTAACTCGGAGGCATTCAGTTGCTTCATCAGTGTTAAACTCCCAGGAGGAAAAATGGCAGAACTACAGCAAGGATGAAGACAGAGTGTGGGTGACCAGCAGTGAGCTGTCCACATCCCACATGTACACGTTAATTTAAAATTCTGAAAGAAATTCTGATCAGAGTATTAATTGTTGGAGTTTTAAGTATTRTAATTAAGTCATTGCTTTTCATCTCCTGTGAAGTGGGAAAGTGTTGTCACTTCAAATCTCTCTTGTTTTGTACCAGAGATTTCTAGCAGATGTGAATCTGTGATGTTAATGTCTGCATTTGTATTCACTCAGCAAACAGCTAAAATGTTCACCTTCTATGAATATTCAATCTATAAAAATTCAGACAACATTTTTCACTTGCAGGGCAATAATTGAAATAATTTATTCACCAGAAGAGCTGAAACACACAGTTGAAACTGTGTGTTGAATCTGTTGAAACAGTTCAACAGATTATCTATCTATCTATCTATCTATCTATCTATCTATCTATCTATCTATCTATCTATCTATCTATCTATCTTTCTACTTGGACAACTTGTTTAACTGCAAAAAATGTTGCAAAAAAAACCTTAGACATTTAATCCAGTGTGAACTTCCATCAGGACTGGTAATAGGCAAATATGATGGAAGACAGCAGATAGGAGATACACAAACTTTTAGAGACTCCACTTTCCACTGGAAARGAACCCAGAACGCTATGATAGTGCTTTAAATCTTACAAAATCATGGAAATTTGTAGCTAGAGATTAAAACAATGGAGAAATGGGGGCAAATCACAGAGAACTTTGCTGAATAACTTTGCAGTGGCGCACAGCAGGGAACAGCAAGTGCTCCTGGCATGGGGTTATGGCATGTTGATGGTACTATACAGAGCTTTGCTTTCAGGGAAAGAGCAGTTGTGTTTCCAAAACCTCTGTGGGCACCAAAGCAGAGAATAGTACCTTTCATTTCAGGAGGGAGCTTCATGCTAGCTTTGTTAATATTGCTGCTGCAAGCATGTAATCATCAGTTTAACCTTTCTCTGAGTACTGCTGTTTGTGCTATCAGACTTTGCAGTCCTAACCTGCACCCACAGCTCAGCTCTGCAGCTGAACTGTCACTATGACTTTAGTTCATGTCAGTGACCTAGGACTCTTGGCAAATTGAGTGAATTACACATCCTAAGATATCATCATTCAGTCTAATTTGACAAGTTAGATTTTTACCCAGCGAAGCAGGCTATCCATAACTTTCTGGAGGTCACCTGGAGCACTGGGAGCTGGTGTCCCCAGGGTGAAGTAAAAGCCAGAAGTGCTTGCTGATGAAGGAGCTGACAAAGCAGAAGTCAAATGCAATTAATATGCATCAGAAAAAGCTTTTCTAGGTGAGATAGGAAAGTATTAATGCTACTGCAGAAGCAATTGCTGTTGCCTCATCTATGGTGCAATCCAGATCCCCGGGCACTTTGAACTGTCTAAGAGAATTCAAACCAAGTTGGAATAAAGTCTGTGAGCATAACAAGTGGAGACRTTTTTTATTTGGGGTCTGAAAATCTGGGTTAAACTGGCCTAGAAAAACATCCTTGCTACTTTTCATGTGGAGTTTTTCCAGCATGAACAGCCTGGCACGTTTGCCTGCCACTCCAGGGGGCAGGATGCTGCAGTCCCAGGGAGTCCCTTCCAGCCCTCTGTTCAAAGCACTGTGCTTCTTGAGTGTCCATCTGAGGCAGTAACTCAGTGACAGAAAGAATTAATTCTTAAGAAGATGAATGTCAAAACTGAACAATGTTTGAAGTAGCGCTTTTTTTTTTTCCAAAAAAGCTCAATATTCTGCATGCAAAAGCCAAAGATTTCAAGGATGAGACAAAGATGCTGAGGGGGAAAGGACTCCCCCGTTCCCTCTGACTGCCTGTGTAGAGAGAAGCCCTACAGAATAATGCATTATTCAGATACAAAATGCAGTTCCACTAATAAACTTTTTACCCTCAAAGGGCAATGGTACCAGTAGACTGCAAGTAAGTTGCACTGATTACAGAGTAATTTTCTTGGGGTAGCAACTGCCTTTTAAATAAATAAATTGATAAATAAATGCAAAGCTGTCTTTCAAGGTGGATGAGTTTGCTCCCTTTTTGCAAATCCTGTGGTGAGCTCCAGCAGGACAGAAAAGGACCAAACAAGAAGAAAAAGCACAATTCTTAGTTATCAGCTGCAGCATGATCCTTCCATCTGCAAAGTGGCTGTGGCAGAGCATTGGGGCATATTCCTGAATTATCAGAGGCACTCACAGATACCAATGGTTTGGTTCCTGTTCTTTCATATGCAAGTGAGATCTGACAATATGCTGGTGGGATGGACCTACTCTGGTCCCATTTCAGGCTCTCCATGAGCAGACAGTTGCAATATGCTACGTGAATCAGCTGGGACAGTTGATATAACTGGCATATCCYTCTGGATAAGATTTTTTTAGGACTAGTGCAGTTGGGATGGATTCACACTGGTGATTTCTGTGAGAGATTACAATGAGCTGAGGGGAATGGCCCTCCTGAGCTAAATCAAGTGCTCCTTCCCACAACTCAAGCATCTGCACTCTGACAAATGGGAGTACTCACATGAGTTAGAGCTTTCTATATGAAGATGCAAAGCAGGTGACAAAAGAAAATTGCCATAGGTGCTGAGAACTACTACAGAGAAAAGTGTCCTTGAGGAGCTAGGGACAGAGAAACTCTTTAAGTTTCCTTCCAGTGCTAACTCCTCTTCACAACTCTGACCTCTAATTTCAGCAGTTAGATCTTCGCTGCTCTCAGATCCAGTCTTTTAAAATCTCCATACTTACCTGGATTCCGACATGTTTAATCTGAATAGTATCATATGCTATATGTAGTCACATTTATTAACCTCTCTGGAAAAWGATGTCTTCAAAATCAGCAGTAAATGCCAGATTCTTTCCCCAGTGACCAGCATTGATGTCATTCATGACACTGTGACAGTCTTTCCCTGTTAGCTGGATTCCCACAATTCACAATGAATTGATTACTTTAAGACAGGTGAATGTGTCACTGTAGGCCAATTTTATGAATATGTCTAGAACCAAAGTAAGCAAATGAATATTTCAAGAGAGGATTTGATGTATTGCCATTTTCCTAATGCTGTTACAAGCAGAAATGCCTGTATTTTTACTAACAATACACTATCCTCTTGGATATCCAGYATGGAGAGCAGACACTACAACTAGGCCTGAGATACATTTTGTTAAGTTACTTTATATGTCAAATGACATATTATTTGAAATATCAAATGAGACAGTAGCTGCTCAAAAGAGCTTCCTACATGAATTGGGAAAAGTAAACAGAYGGAACCCAGAGAACCTGACATACGTGTAGTCTATTTCTTGCCTTAGGATTGTTTTCCACTGCAGTATTTTGCTTTTGARTAGCCCATCTTTTGCTTGAAGATCATGGTCTTCATAGTCTGCCATGACAGCCTATGGCAGGCACCTCCCCCCAAACCTCAAGGGAAACATGGCAAATAGCTGSCAACTGTGGAATAAAATCTGAGAATGGTGTGAAATCCCAAAAGGAGTAACAGCTTCAAATTAGAGAGGGGAAGCATTTCACTGATATGACAGGGTCAGAGGTGCACAGTAACTGAGATATCTGTCTTTGTCTACTCTACTGACTTCTCAGGTTKCTTTAAACATCAAGGGCTTTGTCTKTGCCTTTCTGTATTATCATAATATYATATTGGGMACTCTCATTAAATAGAGAGCTTTTTCTGTCCTTTGCTCCGTGATGAAGATGTTTATTCTGCAAGCTCTCTTTTTGGTGTTATAACTTTGTCCATTCTATCTTCTATTATATYCAAGTTAAGAGATTGACAGGATAAGATCGTGGGATTCCTTGCAGAGTTTATAATATTTGAATACCAAATGTTTCAACAACTAAGCTTGAAGAGATAGATGTTCTCTCTATCTGCTAGGTAATTATAGTTGACTGCTTATCCATCGAGCCTTTTGCAGCCATTTAATACCACTTCTATTTTGCTTTTGGTCTGCACTTATCACTRCATCTGTGAGAGTCTTGCTTGCGATTTTGTCTCTTATTTGTGTGGAATTAAAGTAATTCCATTCCCTGCTCACAAAAGCTTCTCCACTGATGGCAAGAAAAAATGATGCAGCAGTCTCTTCTCTAAGCTGTCTGGCCAATGCTAATTCAACACTTCTCTGTGAGGATGTTCTTCATGGTGTGAGGTAGCCAGACACTGRCCTGTCTGTTTCATTTGCAAACAAATCAAGATTACTTGCTGGCCTTTCTCACTAGCACAGCTTTTGTGTACATCTAGCTCTCCCACTGAACCAGATCACATTCCAGCACACCGGAGGTGCAAAGTCAAAGGGCGCCCTGAAGACATCCCAACACAGTTCTGCTAACACCACTGGCACAACATCCTGGCACATTGCTGGTTACAGGAAAACAGCCCCAGCTGAAAAACCATCAAGRTGCTGGTTCCCACTCCTCAACACAATCTGGTGAGGGGAATTTCCATTTTTATATTAACATTTAATGTTTGACAGATGAGTCAGAACTAGCCCTTCATCAGAAAAGTGTAGGGATTTCCCTCCTGTCTTATAAAACTTTCCACCCTGCCTGGACCACCCAAAAAATTGTTACCTAGATGTTGTCATTCTTCCCACTGAAACACCAAGATGAGAAATTTTGGGAACTTTCAAACTTGTTTTCTGTCTGTTCATTTCCGTCCACTTTTGCTTAATGACTTCTATCAAGTGACAATAAAAATAACAACAACAACAATAATAATAATAAATCCCACTTAAATATAATTGTTTCCTTCAATTCTAACCACATTCCTCAGCTAGGGACACAGGGTGCATAGCCTCAGTTTTTCTCTCTAGGCGGGCTGAAGGAATACAGGCACTGCACACTTTGTTTTCAGATCAGTTTTCCCCAAAGTGAAATAATCTCACGTGTACAGCTCCCGGCTTGAGGAAGGCTGTGCAGCAAGTGGCCATTAAAGCTCCCACAGGAAGAAAAGGGTTTTCCGGTTCCTTCAAAACATGATTGAGTCAGAAGGACTGCACCATAGTCAATGTAAGAAAAACACAACTAAAAGAAACTGAAAAGGGTAGTTTTTATTTACTCTTGCTTTTTAATATATTCTGCCTATATAGCAGCAGATTGTGGGTTAAAGCTTTAGTACAGACTTGGTATGGCTATGCCTAAGTCTTGGACTTTCAGCAGTCAATAGAGGTGCAAAACTCTTGTCTTAACTAGATATTTTTAAAAAGCCTTTTCTAGGGTATTTTGGTCTGCAGAGAATCTATTGTCTCCTTGCACCTCCAGACATATTTACCAGTTTTAGATATTCTTTGAACAAAGAACAAGCTGAAAATATACATTGAATAATTGGATTATTATTTTTTATGCCCAGTTTCAGGATATGGATAAGTCATTAATAGGAYAGGGAATGAAAAAACAGTTACAGCAGCAATAGTACAACCAACAAGGGAGTGTCTCAATGACTGATTCATCTAGTACAGATGTCTTAAAACACCTGGAACTTTCTTTGGGGGAACTAATTTTTAAAGACTTAAGCCATGTGAAAACATGCATTTATGAAGCCTGTCTTAAGCAAATACTGATGGTCTGTAGAATTCAGGGAACTGCTTTTAATGCAATCAGARGCTGATGAGATAGGATTTCACTGAAGCGCAAAAAAGCTGCCAGATGAAGTTTATGACGCAGGCCAAAACAACATAAAATTCTGTTTTTAGATCTAGTGCTAGCAGGCATTTCTGGATTTAGAGCAAAATTCCAGTTGGGGRATAAAGATGAGGTGAGGACAACTAACATTAGTTCTATCCCTTTAGGCCCCTGTCATCTCCATCTTGTAGGAAGTTGTAGGTGGTTACCAGAGAGRGCCCTTAACCCAGTCAGTGCTGTATTATGTGCATTTGCCCCTTCTAGTCYGAACCTCACACCTAACTCTTATTTTAATCTGCCATTTTCACCTTAAAATTAGAAAGACAACCACTAACATACTGAGTCCAATTATACACAACTCTTCACCCATCCTTCTGGCACAGATTCCAGCATCAAACCCAACATTACTTTTTGGACTTGATCAAGCCATACTTCAGGGAGAAAGATTTTACAGGCACCAGTACCAACTCTAGTTCCACTCTGCCCCATGTCCTATGCCTAACCTCAAACTTTCCTGTTATTAGCACTTAAAACCACTTTACAAACCTAGATTTAATGCCAACATTGATTTTTAAGGTCCTGTCTTCAGTGGARCTAAGGATGAGTTTGGGGTTGGGAGGCACTACTGGGCTAAATCTCAGGATTATAATCAAGCAAGTTGTGTCAATGGTGAGCTGGCCTGAAGGAGGATGAGGATTATGCCTGTGGCTGGATAAAGGCTTGGGCTATAAACTTGAAGGGTTTTCATGCAGTGCTGCTGGGCAGGCACTTTGGGARGCAGCAGTATCAGCATTTTCCTGCATTGCCTTGGCTCACTGCCCCTGCTATACCCAGCAGAATCTGACCAGTGCTCGCCCTGTACATGCTTCACCTGCCCTCTGCCTTGCACTAATGCCCACCTTCTTGAGCTACAGCAAGTGCACAGGCATGCTTTCCCCCTCAGGAGCCTCTAAGCCAGCTTAAAAGGACATCAACTAAATATTCATTCAAGGGAACAATGAGGGAGCCTCTGACTCACAGGTGGGCTGACAAACCTTGGGAAGGTTTTCTCAAGAACTGAAATTCATAGTTTAGCTTCTTTCCAGTTGAAATTGCTGCCAGCAATAATTGCCCATGAGTCACTGATCCAGCTCTGTGTTGTGGCCACTCGAGTGTATTTGGCCTGTTTGAGCCATTGCGGTTTTCTTTTGTTAAGTATCCAATGGCTTTTATATCATCTAGCAAGGCACTGCRTATCACCGAAAACAGCTCTGGAATCCTGCGTCAGTAAGTGCCTGCAATCATGTCCCTTTTTTTTTTTTCTTTCTTTTTTTTTTAACATCTGAGCTATTTTTGAGCTGAACAGAGTGCTGAATGCTATAATGTCTTCCTTCCTGTGAATACACCACTTATCTGATTACTAAATATTGTCATAAATTATGCCCCCTACAATAATTTTACATAACCTGCTGGAGATGCAGTGTAGAAAAGGGACTGTGATTACAATAGAAAGAGCAAAACCAAAAAAGTTCACTGAGAAGATATTTTATATAGGAGTGGATAAAGTAAGTTATCCTTACTTTAGTTTCATTATTCACTTTTCAGAGGTGAAATACACATACTAGTCCCAAGTCTCTGCAGATTAGCCAAGTCTTGTACCTCGTGCTATGACTGAAATTAAGCAKGGCAAGAAAGTGAAATAAACTCAGCCTGATCAGGCCTCAGCTAAAATTCTGTCTAAGTTTGGGAAGAAGATAGGGTGGCTCATCTGAGCTTCTCCTGCACTTCCTAGCTTTGATCTCTGGTGACCTTTCCCTCTTGCTGCCTCCTTAGGGTGGGATTACTATTATAGATAGTGGGATCAATCAATGTGCTTTATAAACATATATTGCAACACAAAATCTTTGATGCAAAAATGTCTCTAATATCTGGGTCGGGCACCTATCTTTTCTTCAAAAAAACCCATCTGGAAAGTAGTTCCTTCTCCTTCTCTCTTCTCCTCCTACCCTCTTGCAACCCTCATCAGGGCAGCTCTGATTTAGAGCAATGTATTTTTAWTGTTTCTGTGGTTTTGTAGTTGTGAAGAAAAGGAATTACAAGCTGACTGTGGGGCCACTTGTGATCCAGGGAGACAAAACCATAAATCCAACTGTTTTGCCTCTGTTGGCTCATAGTTGTATCTACTTTTTTTAACACACCATACCTGTTCATGATCAGTTGGAAACACGTGCAATACAGGATTTAAATGGTAGGTACAAGCTCCTGAGACACTGTCAGCTCAAAGTTATCCCCTTAAAACATGGTTCAGAAGTCATGATTAAGAAAAAATAATCTCTTCAAGCCTTCAAACAGAGAAAAGGTCAACTTCACTGGATAAACGGTTCCTACAAACCTTCATCCATTATCACTGTGGGAATACTGTCTTGGAGCTTTTAGAGGTACTTGTAAACTTTGCCATGGTCTGTGATGTAAAAATACTTTATGTGTCTCTGTAACTAATTACTGAATGTCTGAGAGAGCAGAAAAGACCAACAAAAAAAAATCCCAGGTGCTTGGGAAGTCAAACAGTGAAAAGCAATTAAGAAATTAATTATTATGAAATAATTAAGCTACATCCCAATAAATGGGASTTACCTTGCCTTATTCTAGGAAGACATAAACTCATCCTTTGCAAGGACTTTTACCAGATTATGGAGAACAACAGAGTGCTGTGTGAGTTCAAAGCTTTGTCTAAGGGAACTGGAAAAAATTATCATAAACCTGATTCTAAAAWTTGTGTATTTCAGGGACAATCTGGACATTTCTACCCCTTCCACAAAGTCCTGTGCCCATAACAAGATTTAGGARCTGTGCTGCCTTGTTACAGGATGAGAAGCAGCCAAGAGAATTATGTCAAACAAATTCATCCTGTATAAATTACAAAGTAAAGCCCAGAGCAGTATCTTTTTCATAATAGTGTGATGATCCTGTYTGCCAGAAACCAACATCATCAGTAATGCTTATCTCTCAAAGCAGTTATATATATCAATTTATATTTCAGGCTCTATCTTGCAATTAAATTTCTAGGCTTAAAAAGCCTGTTTCCCATTCCCTCCCCTTTTCAATYCTATGTCCTCCAAGATTAACAAAACCTCCTCTGTGGCAGGAAATTAACCACACTAAAAACTGAAACTCTTTCATTAGAGATGCAGCACACCAAAACTGCTATTAAAAACTCAATCTGGCTATTTTTTTTTCTTTAATTTTATGGTGCTGTTTGCAGCAGCTTCTCCTCTAAGTATACACCCTGCCACAATAAATAGAGTGATAAGCCCGAACTCTGATGGGTATTGGTGTGCCACGAGCTTGTAGTGAGCTTCAACACCAGAGCCCTTGTCTAGGGGCTTTTTGACATCTACAGTGTGCAAATTCTCACACATCAAATCCCATGGGATTTGCCAAGACAGCCCCACAGCATCCCCTTAGCCCACGTTCACGGATGCTTTGCTGCAGAGGATGAGCAGAGATGCAGCTGCACTCCTTGTTTTAGCAGTGGCCTTACCAGTGCCCTCTCCCTTTCCTGGACTTCCCTTTTTCCCCTGAAAAATCTTTAGTCTTTTTTTTCCTTCCTGATCCTTCATCTCTTGCTGTTCTAGTGAGAAGTGACGACTTTCTCAGGATCTTCTCCCTCCTCCAAGGTTTTGTAAGCTGGCTGATAACTACCAACTCATGCATGGGTCAGCTGTCTTTTCTACCTCTTGGCCTGGGGGAATGTCCTCTGGACATCCTTAACCTCAGCTCTTCATGAGCTTTCCTTATTTTGTTTAAAATTTCTACTTTTGTTTGTTTGCTTGTTTTGCTGTTAGGAATA
Organism: Malurus melanocephalus; assembly: GCF_030028575.1. Classification (NCBI taxonomy): domain Eukaryota; kingdom Metazoa; phylum Chordata; class Aves; order Passeriformes; family Maluridae; genus Malurus; species Malurus melanocephalus. Next base: position 112,143 of record NW_026623884.1, on the reverse strand, counting down.
TATGGATTTTAAAACTTCTTCTGCAAATGTAATGCTGTAGAGCAAGGGACAAGCTTGGATTTTGTATAAAAACAAGATGTTCAATCAAAAGCTGAGCTCCTTAGCCCTAGTATGCCAGCTGARGTATATACCACGGTACCCTGCTCTTAGACATCTCATTTCATATTTGGCAAAGGAAGGAAACAGGAAAGCAAAGCTGCAGCCCTTGAAGAAAACATGGACATTGGTCCTCTCAAGGACTGGTTAGATCCACTAGGAGTATACAGGAAAATGCAGCAACCCCATCAACAAATGTGCTCATGCCTAGCAGTTTCCCTGAATCAGCTATTGCATTAAGCACTGGAAGAAGCCCTCAGGCTTAGGCACCTATGACTTGCAGCTAAATGATGCATGATCTTAAACATTCAAAATGAGTCCTTGCCTCCAAGCCTTCTGCTGAAGAAAGAACACTTTTACAGAGCTTAAGCAAGAAGGTCTCAACCTGAGGAGAGCAGAGCTTTGAACTCACTAAAAGACACCTGGGCTGGTGTAGGATGCAGTTCTCACTTGATAAAGATAACGAAACCATAGCTTTGCTACAGGACTCTACCACATCCTGCTCTCACCCTGAGGCACAGAAGGCAGATCAAAGGCACAGCAGGAGATACAGCCCTGGAGAGTCATCTCTCTCCTTAGAAGCTGTGGGAAGATACCAGAACTCGGGCAAACTCACCTCTCCTCTGGGAAAAGCATCTGCCGTGTAATTTAAAAACACATTCTTGCCTTCGACCGCTCCTTACCCAAATGTGYCACTCTTACCCAAAAGGGGAAGACAATGAAACTTCTTTTCTATAACACAGGTCTCTATCTCCTGCTTACAAAATAATTGYGTTAATCTTGCAGCCTTCTTGCTAAAGAAGTGCAGAATAGCAAATGAGCTTAAGCTTTTAGATGTAAAATAGTGGTCAGCACTTAACYTCTCTGATTAAATATACATCAATAGCAGTCACGCATTGCTAGCAATCTCCACTGCTAAACAGAACGCTTCCTTACATTGTTATCATCTCTAGTTTGCTTTTTTGGTGTAATCATATGTGACATTTGAAGTTGTGCAATATCAYAGCTCTGTGAACCACAGTCATCCACTTGGCTTGCTCATAATCATTTCATATGAAAATCTATCCCAAATCACAGRGGCATTTCTTGTTATGTCTGTAGGAGCAGCAGCACATCTGATGTGCTTTGTTCTCTTGGAGACATCAGCTTTTTCAGCTTTACCAAACACTTCAGGTCCTGAACAACAACTCAGGAACTCATCAGTTTTCCCTGCACTTWCCAGCAAGACTACAACAAACTTTCTCTGAAAACCAGAAGCACATGTCTGCAGCCCTGCTCTCCTCCAGACTGTGCCTCTGCCTCTGTTATGAATGGAGATGGGAGCTTAGATAGATTTGTAYCTTTTGCCTAAGCKTTTGGCAATCAGCAGTTACKTATCAGGGTGACCAGCACCCCAGGACCCAGTCTCATTCACTAGTTCTTTAATAATAGCYRATTAGGTCTAATACAAAATKAATTTTTGTTTATTAGACACAAGAAAATAACAGAGWAAGGGGTTTGTGGCAAATTATATACTACACAGAAWTAAACCACTAGTAGACTAAGTAMAGYGGTTTAAAACRTARCTTAAAATAAAGCTACCCGTGAGTTCAGCTAGCAAAGAAATAGTACAACTTAGGATTCTATGCATATCTTACCAGTTCAGTCAGTGGTGGGAGCATACATTGAAGTCCTTTCCTTCAATCCCTGGAGAAGTAACTACAAAGCCTGCATCCAGAMTTTGAGGAGAGGGTCTCACACGCTTCCARTGTSTATGTGAGAGGCTTCTGCCTTTTAGAAATTTTGTGCATCTTTTATAGRGCAAAACTGAGACTTTTGGTCACTGTTATMATTTTCTTTCATCTCTCTCYRTAAYTACCCTCCATAMCAAGATGTTGATTCCTGGTCAGGTGCTCAGACTTTCAGACATCACAGATAACTYCCTGCTGGGCCCTTTGGTCCAGCCTGGGTTATCTCTTGCACATGCCAGCCGGATTTGAGAGATGGAGAGGGGGGTTGCATCCTGCCACAGCCTCCCTCTGCCCACCCATGCCCTGGCAGCTTGCTGGGCATCCAGCAAAAGTCTTTGCCAAGTAAAATGCTTCTCCCCAGGCATGCTGYTGGATCTGGAATGGTGTTTAACTCCCTGCTGGGAGATCCAGGGTCCTGCTCCACTGCCTGCGCAGGCACCTGGAGCTGGAAAGCAGAGCAGAGCAGGRAGGATGCTGGAAGGGGAGAAGGGAGAAGCGCAGGTGACAAAACACTGAGGTGAAAGCTAAACTGATTCTGCATGAGAGTTTGCAAATGTAAATTAGTCCTTCCTGATGGGAGAAACTTCACAAAGGGAAAAGAGTGTTCCTTATCCCAGTGCTGGGGTGTGAGGAGGCACCGAGGAGCTTGCTTCAATCCTGTGGCTCCTTCCCTGGATGGAGAACCCAAAGAGTGCATCCTGAGTATGGCAGTGGCATGGCTGGAGGCACCTCTACTTGTCTATCCAGCTGCAGCTTTCCCATCCTCTGTATTTCAGGTTTTTGTCAGCAAACAGCTGTTTACTGTGGTGATACTCGTGATACTGTGATTATTACTTTTTTGAAGTTTCTATCAAAGAGATCATCAAAGAAACAGTTTCYTCTTACTTTTCCTACTTACTTGTGYGTATCTACAGTAAAGAAAAGAGAAGTAAATTAGTTGACTATTACCTTTGTTCCTGGTGCACATGCATGTATACTTTACAAATTTATGTAATGACTTTCTTCAGACACTGGYATCACACACAAACAAGATCTGGAGCCAAAATATCTTCTGTTGGTGCTGGCAGAACAGTGATGTAAAGACGGCAGCAGCTCCTTTTGTCATTCAAAATTTTCTTGTATAAGTCTCTACAGTTCTACAAAATTTATAGGTTGCCATTAAACCAGCCCTGTCATGTTGGGGGTGCCTAAAAGTTTAGGAGTTTCCTTATTTCTTTTGGATGCTTCAAACTTTGCAGATTCATTTTCATTCTTCCKTGGGGAGACACATTTTACACCTGCCTAAAGGTGTGATGAAGCAGTGGAATAATTTTTTAAAAAAGCAATAACTTSTTTCCTGACCATTCTTTTTCTTCCTTCTCCCCAGTACATGGCCCTGCCTCCCCTTCCCTGCTGACACAAGGAAGTTCAGGGTTTGTGCTACACAAAGAACTTCATGCTCTTGCTCTGGACATGGGGAAACAGACTTGGGCACCTTGGCTTGGAATCTGGAYCCCTTTGGTGATCATGGCAGGGATGGCAAACATTTTGGCTTCTTTAGAGCTCAGTTCCTCACCCCTTGCAGGTCAGAAGAGGGCACACTCCATGTACGATGCCATTTTCTGACCTCCTAGACACCCAACACATCCCTGTGATTTTGAGAAGCCTAACTACCCTGGTGAACAAGGAGCATGACTCTCCCTCCCCACCATGGTCMTAACAAGCTGGCACATGACCTTATCTCTCAATCTTCTCTAAATATGATTCAGTTCAAAGCCTTAAACCAGAAACATGGCCAAGAGGAAATATCTCCATTTTTGTCCTTAGATAATTCAAAGARTATTTTTTAAAATTTGCTGGTCAAGCATTTTCCAGGCTGGCTCCTGGCTTTGGGCACACAATTCAGGGCAGTTTTATAAGGGGCTGATTTTCAGAATGAGCTTACTACCAACTTCCTTCTGAAAACTCTTCCCTTTTAAGTGTCTCTCAGGAGGGAAGGTATACAAACACCCAACCTGGCCAGTGCATTAAGATTCCCTGTCTTGGTGCCTATGCTGTCTCCAGCCAAAATGCTCAGGGACACAAACAACTTCTTTGAGCCAAGAAAAGCCTTCAGTGAATGCYGTACTGCAGAAAACACTGGATTCAGAGCCCTGGAGATTAGAAACCATTACTTAGTGACAGCAGGTTTTGCAGCRGAAGCATTATGAAACTGCCTCACAAAATAGGTATATCACATTTCCTTCCAATCACTTTGAAAATCAATCCATAAGTGGATGAGATCTTCAGACACAGCTTCACTGTGCTGCAGTGCTTCTCCTGATCCCCTTGCAGATATGTAGCTTTCAGACATGAAATACTCCTAGTCAGCAGGCATTTTTCCATTAGCAGTATGATTTATCTCTTMGGATCATGTTTTCTTGCTTGGGAACTTTCCTCCATGCATCTCCCAGTCAGAATACCAATCAAGTGTGTGTTGGTTTTGCTTGGACCAGTTTTTGGAAGGGGGGGCCAAAAAGATGGTGCCTGTGAGAAGCTTCTGGAGGCTTCCACCATGTCCAGCAGAGCCAATTGCTGTTGGCTCTGAGGATGATGGACATGCCACTGATCAAACCTGGGCCAACTGGAGATAGTGGTTACGCCTCTGTGAAAACATACTTAAGAAGAAATCAAAACAAGGGAGCACACAATAGTTTTGCCAGAGGAGGAATGTGAAGGAATGCAGACACCAAGGTCAGTGCAGGAGGGGGAGGAGCTGCTCCAGGCGCCAGAGCCAGGATTCCTTTGCAGGCCATGGTGACCATGGTGGAGCAGGCTGTCCCCCTGCAGCCATGGTGACCATGGTGGAGCAGCTGTCCCCCTGCAGCCCATGGTGACCATGGTGGAGCAGGCTGTCCCCCTGCAGCCCATGGGGTCTCCAGAGGGTGCAGAGATCCACCCGCAGCCCATGGAGGAGGGAGGTCCCCACGCCGGAGCGGGCGGATGCCGAGAAGGGGCTGTGTCCAGCAGGAGAGCCATGGAGAGAGAGGCTTTGCTCCCGAGATGGAACAGCCTGGCCTTGGGCCTGCACCCAGGGGACGAGGGACCCCATGGTGCAGCAGTTTTGGGATGACTGTCTGGCCGTGGGGGGACTCACGATGCAGCAGATGTGTGTGGACTGCTGCTCTGAGGGTGGAACCGAGCCGGAGAGGTTCACAGAGAACTGTCTCCCGTGGGAGGGACCCCACGGCAACACAAGGGAAGGACTCTTCTCCCTCAGCAGCCGCAGAGGATCCGGTGATGAACTGACCAACCCCACACCCTGAACTGACCAACCCCACACCCTGAACTGACCAACCCCACACCCTGACCTGACCAACCCAAACATCCTGAACTGACCAACCCCACACCCTGAACTGACCAATTCCACACCCTGAACTGACCAACCCCACACCCTGAACTGACCAATCCCACACCCTGAACTGACCAACCCCACACTGACCAACCCCACACCCTGAATTGACCAACCCCACACCCTGTTCACCCCCTGCTCCTTTGCATTGTCAGTGAGAAGGGCGGAGGGAGTGGGGAGAAGATCTGTGTCTTTGAGGGGTTTATTTTATTTCTCATTCTCCTCTGACTTTGTTAGTAATAAATTCACTTTGTAACTTAAGTGGAGCCTTTTTGTCCATCAAAGTGTTTCTTACCTGTTCCTTGTCTCAACTCATGAACCCTTTTGATATTTCTTTTTCTTTGCTCTTCTCTACCCGGTGTGGTGGTGGGGAGAGCAAGTGAACAGGTGTTGTGGGTGCCTGGATTTCGGCCAGCATTCTGAAACCATGACAAAGTGGAAATTGCTTGAGATGACATCACAGATCACAGAATGTGTGTAGTTGGAAGGGACCTACATCGAGTCCAACTCCCTGCCCTGGACAGGACCATCCCCAAGAGTCACACCATGTGCCTGAGAGCACTGTCCAAATGATTCTTGAACTCTGTCAGGCTCAATGCCGTGACCATTTCCCTGGGGAGCCTCTTTGGTGCCCAACCACCCTCTGAGTGAAGAATCTTTTCCTCATATTAGACCTGAACCTCCCCTGACACAACTTCAGGCCATTCACTGTCCTGTCACTGGTCACCACAGAGAAGAGCTCAATGCCTGCCCTCCACTTCCTCTCATGTGGGAGCTGTAACTGCAGAGAGGTCTCCCCTCAGTCTCCTCTTTTCCAGATGAACAGACCAAGTGACCTCAGCCACTCCTCATAAGGCTTCCCCTCAAAGCCCTTCACCATTTTCCTTGCCCTCCTTTGGACACTCTCCAATAGTTTTGTACCTTTCTTGTATTGTGGCATCCAAAACTGCCCCCAGCACTCGAGTGCAGAGCAGAGTGGGACAATCCCCTCCCTTGCCCGGCTGGCGATGCTGTGCCTGATGCCCCCCAGGACACAGCCCTGGCTGCCAGGACACTGCTGACTCACATTCCACTTGCCATCGACCAGGTTTAAGTCTGCTCTCTTCATATCCAGAAGAGATATTTCAGTTTCAGCCAATCGGCAAATTCCCATTTATGGCTGCAAACTCTTTGCTGACTGCTAGTCTGTGTTGGAACCAACCCTTTGACCGTGGTGAACAGGACATTTTATCGCGGTTCTCTAGAGTCTGCTCTTTCTGTGCCCCAAAGGAATTGCACCTGAGCTTTCAACATCTTTTAAAGTTCAGCTGAGCTGAAAATGGTCAAAATCAACATTAAGGCTTTAGACAAATTACTGAAAGCCTTCCTGGGGCTGCAAGTAATATTAAAAGCTGTTATCCTTGTTTAAACTCAGATGGTGAACACTACTCAGCCCTTTCCCTGAGGCCAGTTCAGAGTTTTGCATCTTGTCAGTGCTGAGTGACACACTGCTTATCTGGTCTTCTTTGTTTGTGAACAGGCTGTTTGGGTTGACGTTGAAAAGAACAGATCTGCACAAATAACTGTGCAGAAAAACAAGAGCCTGTGCTCTCTTCAAGCTCAGTGACAGCCAGAAATACCAGCCAAACCAGTGCCAAAATACAGACTGTGTGGCTGTATCAGTACAGCACCAATCTCAAGTGGTGTTTTCATGAGGTTTGGCTCCCACAGCCTGTGATTAGGCAGCCTGTGATTAGGAACCTAGATAGCCCTTTGGCATTCTCTCCTACAGCCTCCTTGAAACCCAGCTGGTGTGGCGTCAACTGGATAACTGGAACATCAGGTGGGTGGAAAGCTGGCTGGCCACAGGGTGTTTACCAGCAGAATAAAACCCAGCTAGCAGCCCACTGACACTTGAGCCAACGCTGTTTAGTGCTCTTGCTAACACCAGAATAGGGGAGTGGAGTGAGACCCCAGCAAGTGCACAGAAGGACACCAACCTGAGGGGGCAGTGGGCATGCTGGAGGGTCAGGCTGCTCTTCAGAGAGCTGGGCAGGCAGGGGAGAGGGTGGATGGCAACACCATGAAATCCAGCAAATGCAAAGTCCTGGGGCTGGGATGCAAGAAACCCTGCGGCACCAAAGGCTGGGGCAGGCTCCTGGCAAGAAGGGACCAGTCTGGATCCGGCCGCTCAGCCCACATGGTTCAAACTTCACAGCTGGAGCTGCAGCCAGCTCCACAGCAGCCATCAAGGTGCCAGCACTGCCAGCTGCAGCACAGCAGGAACTGGGCAAGAAGCTGGGCAAAACTGGTGTGGCAAGTGCTGCTTCAGGTAAGCCCAGTGGTGTAAATGCAGAGCTGCTTCCTGTGCTGCTCCATGAGAGGAACAGAGGCATGTGGGAGAAGAGGAATGGAGGTGCTATAACGCTGCGGTCCATGCCTCTTGCTCAGCCTGYGGCAGCTTCCCTGGATCATGAGACAGTTCCCTTCCTTGCTGGGGTAAGTGCATTGCTCTGGACCCAGCCAAGGATTCCCTCCAGGGGAATCAGCCTGCTCCAGCAGCAGGAAGGGATTGCTGTGCCTGTGATTTCTGTGACCATTCAAGTCTTCCATCATTTGTCACCCAGACTGAGGGCTCTGTGTCCTGCACCCTATCACTTTGCAGGGAAAGGCACAAGGCTTCTCCTGAAATTCTGAGATCACCAAAGCTCAGGGTAGAGAGCAGAGACACACACACACTAGCAGAGACTTTCACGGGAGGATGTGCAAGTGGACTAACATACATGTATGTGCTAGCTCATATTCTCCACTCTCTCAGGATGAAAAGCTCAGCACTACCCTCAAGTCCACAACTAATCTAAYATCCCATTTCTCATACAAAATATTTTGAGGTCACTGAAAATGTGCAGTCTTTAAATTTCATGATTATAAGAGTTTCTTTCCTGTCCTCTTTTAACCTTGGGATAAAACCTATTGATAACCAGCATAGCTCTTGCTTTGTGGCTCCTCTCAAAACGAGGCAAGTCCAGTGATGGTGAATATCTCTCTGTTGTTTACTGCTATCAACTGAAAACTCTTTTGTGATATTTCAGAAAACTCGTAATTTACAAGCTCTTCCTCTAGCTGAATAGCAATTCGTTTGGCTCATTACTTAGGAAAACAGTTGCCATACCAAATATACTAATTCAAAGCAGGGTTAAAATGTACCCAAATTACATTGCTCTGTTATTACAAACACTGACATATATTGAGAGAAAATTACATTACTCTGTTATTACTAACACTGAGGTATATTGAGAGCTATACTTACATAAGCAGTTGGATAAGACTTAACCACACTTGCTTTTGTGCAGAAATCAAATTCTGGTATGGAAAAATACTCTATTTTGCATTCAGAAGGACTGAGCASTTGGCTGAAGATGAAATGTAGTTTTGTTTTTTAAGCAGAAGTTAGTAATTATCAGGCATGCCCATGGCTATTTCATGGGAGGTGGCAATATGAATATATTCATATTTACTGGTGCTTTATAAGGAATTATAGGTCATGTTAACACATCTAAATTATGTTTCTTTTTGAATTAATTGTCAAAAATGCAGACACCCTTATACAAAAAACTGTAGCTAAATTGTCCAACATAGAAATATATGGAAATCTTCTCTTCTAAAAAACCATTTTACAACAGACTTCTTTTCATTTTCTCTCGTCACGCATCTGCTTTGCCTTCCCTCTCTCTGCTCCACTTTACCTTTCAGAGCAGCAGCATCTGCAGCAGCAGCCACAGCGGAGCTTCCCAATCCCCGGCTCCAGGAGAGCTGGGAGCAGCTCACCTTTCAATCCCGAGCATGCGGCAGCTGCGTTTGTGCCGCCTTTTCAAAGCGGGAAGCTCATGGAAAGGTTCAGGAGAGATAAAAACCTATTGAAATACCACGCTAAAAATAACTCCCGCGGGCGCAAGCAAGATCCTTGGCATGCCAGGAACACTGAGAAAACCTCTGCTGGGGGATCTATACCTCACCACGTCCACAGCTGCTGCACCTCCTCACAGAAAGGAAGGTCTCTGCCTGTTATTTGTAATTAATTCCCGTGCTCCCCAAGGACTCTGCTGATAAGGAACAGCCTCCCTGCACCACGGAGCTCGCTGTGGGGTGTCTGAGATGGGAGAGAGAGCCGGGCAGAGTGGGGATGAACGCCGGGCAGTGCCACCGCACACAATGCACACCAGCATCCCATTCCCAGCCCGCTCTGGGTTATCCAGATTTGAGCAAGAGTTCTTGAAAATCTGGCTTTACTGTCATTGTTAAGGGTTTTGTTTTTTTCTCCTCCGCTACAAAGAGCAGCATTGGAGAAAGCAGAAAAGAATTTGAATGAAAATTTGGTGAGCAAGTGATAGGGGATTACACTCAGCCAAGAGGATAAAGCTTCCAAGTGTAGAGAGATGGGAAAGGTCATAGTGACCCCAAATCTGCGCTGACTGGGAGAGCATCTCCATCTGCAGCCAGCGCCTGTGATGGGGACTCAGGACAGATTCCTGCTTTCAGAGGAGAGACTTCTTCCTGCACAAATGGTGGGACACTTTCTTGTCTTGGAAACAAAGTGGGAGACTGTGTGCCTGTTCCCAAGAGAGCTGCATTTCTTTCCTCTGGCCAAGTAAATAAGGAATATAAGATTCACACATAATTGCTGCAGTCCTTGATGCCCACTCGACGCTTTAGGGACTTCATCTGAGCATTATCATTCATCCTGTTATCACACCAAATCTCAACAACTCCAAAGGAGTCAATATTCAGTTAATATTTATTACATCTGCATCTTTGCTAAGGAAATGCAGATAAGGTTTCCTCTGCAGATCTAGCTACTAGCTAAAGATTCACTGAGTTCTCTACGTGAGAAAATACAGCAGTGATATCCAGAGAGGTTTTTAATAATTTTTTCTCCCTGTGTTTCATTCTTTCTGCTGATTTTTCAACCCTTCCTCTCAGGTCAGGACCTCAGTTGAAGCACAGAGTTTAACTGTCCTATCGTTCCTTTTCCCAGGTCCAAAATTAAGAAAACTTCAGAAAGTCAAAATGAAAAACAAGAAAGAGAAAAGTGAACGGGGTGGTGGTGGGGGACACACACACACTCCCAAACCTACCTGTATTCCTTTTATTTTGTATTGGTTGACAAAAAGGAAAAGAAAGGGGGCACAGAGAAGCTCCTCTTTGGATGAAAAATTATAGATTAAAAAATAAAATAGAAGTTGCCAATTTTTAAACATTTCAGAAGGGAAGTTGTTGAAACATGCCTGTACTCTTGTGGGAAGGGGCAGGGGGAGGAGCTGGTGAAACTAAGTTTTTGGGGTTTTCAGGCTGACCCTGCCACCCAGGCTCTGCATCCTCTTGTCCCTCTCACTCCAGAGATGCCCACACTGCCCTCACTCGCCGGCTCATCTGGGACCCTCTGCAGCATCCTGTGACCAGCAGGGCAGCCTTTTGGAGAAGTAGTGGGGAAAAAACAGGGTCCTTGTTATRAAAAAAGAGCAACCTGACAGCAAAACAACCTCACTTTAGGTAGGAAAYCCCAAATTATCTCCCAGCTACTATGAGCTCAAGCATGAGGGGAAGGTGTCTGGCTGGATGTTGTCTTTGTAAATCTGTGCTGATGTTTACATTCATAAGGTTTCTGATGGTAAAGGCGAGGAAACCACATCATGTCTTCTTGCACGAAAGGGCTGGAAAGTATCTTTAAAGCCAGAAGTAAACATGGAGTAGAGAGCTGCTACTGCAGATGAGAACAATTGTAAGTGTCTGCAGAGGATCAATAAATTCCCTGATTTCAAACAGAGGAAAATAAGGAAGGAGAAAGAAACTCTTGGCTGATTCAATTCAGGGAAAATTGGGTCTTTCTCACTGAAGAGCAGACCACAGCTGGCTAAATAAYCACACATGACCCTGCTTGGAGAGCTGCTGCAACCCTGAGCATATGGCTTTTGCCACTGGGCAGGCAATTGCCTTTGTGAACATGAATCTGGCCAAGAGGATGACTTTTGGCAACCAAAAAGCATAACAAATAGACTCATAAACAAAGAAAAAGTTGTACAGAGAAAATAGTTCTGTTGTAAAAACATTTCTGGAACAATGTGGGAGGCTGCATCGCTCATAAGCAGCAAAACCACCACTGAGCTGTGTGAGATAACTGCAATATCAGTAAATCACACAGGACAATTATTCCCTTGCAGGGAGTCATAGACCCAGCACAACTGGGAAGGGGCTGCCATAGGTCTCCAGCCCAGCCCTGTTCCAGTGTTTGACCACTCTGGGTCAGAAGATTTTTACCCCAGGGAAAAGGTTGTTCCTTAAAGCTAATCAAAGTCTCCCTTTTCCCAGCTTGTGTTTGCTGAAGAATCCTGGGTCTAAATGTCCAAATTCTCAAAGATGCCAGCTGTTCACTCAATGAATAGGCTGTACTACACCCATTTTTGATTTTGATTTCTAGCGTGATCACTTGAGAGGACAGAATGGGAAATAAAATAATTTAGTTACAAGAAGGAGCARGAAAAAAAAGAAAAAGAGGAACTATAGGAAATAGAGGAAATATAGACAATTGATCTCCAGAGGACAATTGCTTTTCTTTGAAACCCCAGTTCCGAATAGGCTAAGAAAGACTGGCTTTGGGACATGAGAAAAAGGTCTGGAGGTTACCAGGGAAGTTAATTAATAAAATGGTGAGCTATGATTCAGAGCATGACTATCCTAAGGAGCCTTTAAAAATGTCACTGAGAAAAGTTATTCAGAAATACTAACTAGCCTGAACAGTCTGGTTTTCCTCCCTTAAGCCAGACAATGAGCCATTCATAGATATGTTACACATAGACATAAATCACCACTTGGTATTATTCCGTTACTATCTTCACATCACTGGGGAAACATAATGTGTTAGAGAAAAACAAATCTAAAACTTTTAAATGTATCAGCTCAAAAAAATGGACTGCTATTATAAATATTAAAGGAAAACCTGCAGTTCAGTGAACATCATTCATCATTTCTCATGACAATCACTTTTCCGTAACTGGAAAATATTTCATAGTAATAAAGATAAGTTCTTGTTCTTAAAAATCTATTGCCAAAGTCAGAACAAGCATGCTGCTATTCCATCCACAAGTTCAACTGTGCAACAAAAAAAGAAGAATTAATAAAAAGATAAAAGCTTTTAGAGTGAACCCTCCCAGGATCCCAGCTGCTGCTGTTGTTGTCTCCACTGCAAGAACTTCACTTGAATCTCTTCTCCTGATCCTAAAAACTACAGCTTGTTTATCAACATGCACAATAGCACAGCAGCTCTCAACTGCTTCAGATGAGAGTAGGATGGAAAAAAGACACAGTTAAGTGAGAAACAAAGGTTTCCAGACAAAATCATTACCAGATTTTGACAAGAGCACTGCAACTAACACCTGGGCATTTGTTAAATTATAAAGAACTGCAGAGAGAAGAAGGTCTTCAGATTTCATTTCCTTTTTTTCAGAAGTATATGATGATGCACATTGGTAGAGACTAAAATGTGACACCAGCTGGTGATCAACAGCCATCTGACGTGATCCTCAGGATTTGCTTTCCAGCTGGGAAGACCACAGACTCCAGCTTGTGACTGCAAAGGTAGAGATCAACCAGCATTGCTTTTTTCACTCACTCATACCTAAAATCAACTCTGAATGCKCAACAGAATCTCATAGAGTATCTGTGAGATCAGAGCCCAAGCTCTGATTGCTGTCCCCCAGAGGAGTCAATGGCATAATCTGCAGCCAGCCCCCCACCAAAATCTAGTTGCTTATTTCCTGCAAACAGGTATCAAAAGATCAGAAGCAAAATCAGAAGTAGAAACCAGTGAGAAGGACCCAGACATTCATCCTTGTAGGAGAACTTGAGAAAAGTGGCAATCTCTACCCTAGCAAAAGAGCATCTGACAGATAATATGGGATGACAACTCTAAATGTCTGTTGAGATGTCAGGAAGAAGCTGGRRATCAATGGCATCAAGTATTCAAARAGGAAAGAAGATATTRGTKRGCTTACAATAACAAAATGGGAGAARAGGYCCCAAGGCCATACTGACAATAGRAGATGCTTCAGAAATCAGTCAATCAACACTGAATTTACAAAGAGAGTACATTATACCTATTTGGGATCCCAAATGCTTCTTCCCAGCTGACCCTCAATAAAGTAATTTATATGTAAGCAAGAACTCTGGAAGGTGGAACATAGGAGTTATCCTGCAATTAGACAATATTCCCAATCTCATTTCTTAGCTAGATGGGCTCATTTGGATGTAACTTGCTTATTTATAATAATGCTGTCCGAAAGGTTTTAGTTCAGCTTCAGTGGAAACTCCCTGTAAATTAGAATCTGGATGCAAGTAATCCTTAGAAATTCAGGGGTGCCTCCAGGTAATTATTTTGATTCTCACTCAAGGATGGTTTCCACATGAATTTTCATGCAGCTTGGGGATACTTGGTTATTGAATGGACCAAAAATAGATTTCTGCCATTTCCATCACCTGTGTGTGTGTAAATAAAAACCTGCCCTTCTGCAGCATCCAAAGTGACTGGATCCATTGCTGTACATTTGATGCATGTAGGGAAACTGCAGCACTGGAAATGTTCTGCTGTTTCTTAGGGACTCTCTCTATAGGTATCTCCAGCTCTGCAAGCATTTGACCAGGAAATCCAGGAGATGTTTCACACCTTGCAGCTACCAAATGAACCAGTTTCTAATCAACCATCAATGACCATTCCTTTATGCCCCCCTAGTTAATTTTTACCCCCTTTAAGCTGCATGTCCCTATGCCTGTTATGCTGCCACAGCAAGAGACAGCTGTAATTAGCGATGCTACGCACAAGCCTTTCAATGTGTCACCTTCAGCAGAGGCAGATGATGAATGTTTATGAATTTTACTGTAGCCCTACTCATTATTCAGCCAAGTCCGACTGTTTTTCCCAAAAGTAAAACTCATGATGGCCTCCTGTCATCTGCTGCAGCACAAACTATTTTTAAGCAACAAAATTCCCTTTTTAATAGGAAGAAATCAGAACTTTTTCATTAGCAAGAGTAATAACAACTACTGACCTGTGACCACAAACGTGCTGTTTCTCAGGGGAAGACAATTAAATACTGAGGTGACCAAATATCACAGGCAAACTAGAAAGATGTGTAAATTGAGGTAAGTAAGGCAGTCTTTTGTAAGAGCACAAGTTCAGCATCAGGGGAAGAGACAAATGAACACAAAATTCTGTACATTATAATTAATTATATGAATGGATTTCATAGCCCCACCTAGTCACACTAATTCCATTTAATTTAGAGAATCATAGAATAGACTCATAGAATGGTTTGGGTTGGAAGAGACCTTGAAGAACATCTAGGTCCAACCTCCCTGCCATGGGCAGGGACAGCTCCCACTACACCATTGCTCAGAGAMCCATCCAGCCTGGCCTTCAACACTGCCAGGGATGGGGCACCCAYAGGTTCTCTGAGCAACCTGTTCCAGTGCTTCATCATCCTCACTGTAAAGAATTTCTTCTGCAACAATTCTTTCTGTAACCTAAATTTCCCCTCTTTCAGTTTGAGCCCATTACCCCTTGTCCTACCACTACATTTCCTGGTGAAATGTTCTTCTCCAGCTTCCTTGTAGGCCTACGCTTCAGTAGGTATTCTTCTGTACTTATTGACTTATTAACCTATAAACTCCTATGTTTTAGAAAACAGTAGAAAGACATCCGAAGAGGAAAACTATATTTAAAGCAGAGATGCCCTGGTTTTTAGGATGTTTTGATGACAATACCTGGCAATGTGCAAGTTTTTGCCCTGCACAAAACACAGCCCTGGTGTGAGAAACCACTGTCTCTGRAAGGCAGTCCTGCTGGATTTCATCYCTTTGTTACCTCTAGATCTAAAGAGAAAGTAGGCAGACCTTTTAGATTCTAATCTCTAGCATTAAAAAAAAGTGATAAAAAATAGCACAATAAGTGTTTTCAGGCAGAAGAAAGTGAATAGCAATATTTCTTAAACTGTGTTAGATAAGAGTGAAACAAGTAGATTTTATGATCTTCAAATGTCACTGTAGTGGGCTGAGTATAAGTGATAAAACGGTTTAATGCCTCTTATAGCAAAATTGAAACTAGAAACACRTATAAATAAAATTATTCCCAGTTTCCTAATAAAAGACAAACCTGTTTTATATAAATAAGTTAAATGGTCACAACCTAAATGGATTTCAGAAAGTTCCCTGTCTTCCTTTGAACTATTAAACAAATGCAGCTTTGTCCCTTTGGAGCTCTAATGAAAATCCCATCAAAATCCAATTTACAGAATGCTGAGACATAGTGCAAGTTAGGAGTGTTAAATTAATTGATTTGCCTGAAACAGTTATTGAGACTGCATTTGTCAGTCACATTTGGACGTGGAGGTTCAAGGAGGATGCTCCTGCTCTCACAACACTTCAGGYCAGCAGCAGTCATTCCTTTGGTAATGTCCCCAAATGCCCCTGGATGAGCTGAAGACACARTCACACATCTCTGCAGCCAGGCTGTGGGGCACTCACCCCGCAACATCACAAAATCAAGAATAAAAACTTATCCATTGTTTGTGTCAAATTCAGTAACGAGTTGGAAATAATTGTTCGGTGAACTGTAGCCAAAAAATGGAGGAGAGTCACTGCCAACTTGCTGTACATTTAAGCCTAAAGGGGTAAAGAGGATGAGAAGAGCAGGCTCAGTTTCCTGTCACCTGTGAAGGGGTGAGCTAGGAACAGTCAGAGCTCCCCGTATTTTGAGGATGTGCTCTAAGGACCATGCTGTACGACATTCCCAAGGGACCTGGCCTTCTGTCCTGCTCAACCTATTTGCAGTTTTATAGAAGAGGAATGGGGCAAGARAAGCTGGCTATCTTTGAAGGACACCCGGGATTCAAATCAGAGCCTGACTTTCATCTCATTTCTGCCCTCCTGATGACAAACTGGAAATTAAAACTGTTGTTTGAACCTCAAAGTAARGGCTTCATTCAAATGAAAGAAAGGAAGTGTTTCTAACATCATTACTTAGTTCTAATACAGCTGGACTGAAGACAGACCAACCTAAAGTGCATTTGAACTGAGAGCAAAAGGGTGCATTCAGTGCACGGAACACATCTGAAGATGGACATAATTTTACAGTCATTACCCTTCTACAGAGGTCAAACCTTTTCTGCCTCCTCAGCTTCCCCAGAGATTGTGTACAGTTCATTTATGCTCTGCACAGAGGGGAGCCCCTCATTTCCCACACCTCTGCCACTCTTGTCACTCTACACTGCAATTTGTGTTCTTAAAGGTAGAAAGGCTTCTCATGGCATCACAAGGATATTTTTAACATATACAACACCAAGAATGACCACTCTTGGGCTTTATAKGGAARCTTGGAGAGAAAAAAAAAATTAAATGAATCTTTGAAGAACAAAAGCTCTTCTCCCCAGGAACAGCATGGGGTTTGCCAGAAGATGCTGCCTGGTGTGCTGGGAGCACAGCAGCAAGTCCCAGCTTGCTGGGAGATGCCGTGCTCATTTGTGGGCTTGCTTCCCTCAGTTTTCCTCCAACACTGCCTCTCCCCTTTCTTTGTGCCAGCCTTTGGATCACGTGATAGGAGCTGCACAGAGGCTCTTTTCCCTCTGTCACTGACCATGGTTTAATTCTGCCCGTGCAGTTCCTCGTCAGACAGCATGTTATTCTTTCTCTTGTTGGCAACAAGGTTAAAGCAGAAATTAATAGTGGCTTGACAAGGTGCATAAATGCTTAGATGATAATGTGGCTTCACTGGCACTGAGTGTGGACACCAAAATATGAACCCACGCTGAGACTCCGGCGGCTCCGAACGGGAAAGCTGAAGGGGCCGTTTGTTTCTGGTGTGACAGCTTTTCCTCTGCCAAGGAACACTCGCCCCGAATGATGCATCACGCAGGAAATACATCAGTTGTAAGCATTTCACAATACTCCTCAGRCACCCTATTTTTGGTAACTTATTCTTTTAAATACTGCTCCTCACATAGCTTCTGGATAAGAATCTAAATGTCTTTTTCCATTGGGAAGGACCTAATTATTTTTCAGTTTTGTTTAGAAATAGAATTGCAACAAGCAGCATGAAGCACAAACATATTAGCCACGGTAGGACATAGGATTTAATACAGAAGTAAAAAAAAGCCCAGCTCTAGTTACCTTAATGCAAAAAGCATTAAGTGATGCAAACTCCTAAAACAGGCAGAGTTCTTTTTAATTTTGCTTTATTTAGGCCCGTCTTCTAAACATCTGTGCACCGGTGTGAGATGAATATTTAAAACAGTAATAACTGCAGCTAGATATTACATAAAATGATTCATACCTATCATTACCTAGTGTTTTTCGCCCCAAAAGGATTGCAAAGAATTTACAATCTGTGGCTGAGATACAGTACATAAAAACCCAATGCTCCATCCATCACTGGTGGGAACTGGTTCAGGTATGAAACATGATAATAGTTTAACTGCAACAATGCATCAGAGTTAAAGACAAGAAGATATTAAATCCTGTTACTGTTATTTGGGTAGGCAGAATGTCATCAAAAAGAAACTTTCCTATATTCTCCTGTTCTCAAAAGGCAAATAAACAACCGAGAGTGACACAAGTGGTCAAGAGCGCAACTAAAATTTTAACCTGAGAATTTAAACTTTAAAAAATCAAGTAGAACATGCTGAAAGCTGTAACACATTGTATCTGCTTAAAACTTCTTCAGTGAACTTTTTTCTCATCACTTCTGAGTGTTTCCAGTTCCCTTTACAGAGGGTGCTACSCGAGCACAAGGAACATGAGAAGGAACTCAGGTTTATTCCTAAAATGCTTAGGAAGGCAATAAATGTTTTCCAARCCAGAAATGTTTAGAAACTGAGTTTGAGGGGCTATCACACTTAAGTCCTATGAGCTGAACACATGCTTTCCAAGGAAAGTGGGGCCAAGGATTCACCAAAGRGAATAGGAAAACTAATCAGCTTTAAATTTATTCTATTGACATGAAAGAATTCTTCTTCTGGCTCTCTTGTTACCTKCATGACACTGCTTTTTACATCATAATCTTGGAGATCACCAATGAGGTATGGTACACATGGGGGATAATGTATACTGAGCCTTCAGCAAGTAAAAGAGGCCCTGGTTTCTATCCCYGCTTATTTACATGAAATCGCTTCTAAATCAATTTTCATATGGCTTAAGCTTTATTAGGAGATGCTGTTCTGTTCTTGGCAAGATGAGCTCGGGTCTTTTCAAATTAGGTGGGATTTTGTGTAGTGTAAAGGCTGTGGGTTTGGCCAATCTCTACCTCAGCCTCTCCAAATCAAGTTTGAGCTAACAGATACAAACACACATGAAGACCTGTCCCTTTCCCATACTGAAATCACATAATTTTTTGCCCACAGGAAACTAAATGCTGACCAGAGACAGCCCTGGTCTTTACTCCAGCACACTTTTAATTGAAGAAGAGATGTTTGAAGAACAATACGTTGAAATTTTTCTGTTCTCCCAGATGCCTCTTGGGTCTAATCTGACACAGGTTGCTGCAYCCAATTTRAGGCAAGCAATGGTAAGTGACAGCAGGACCATGGATAACCTGACAGCAAGGTGGTGGTCATGAATTCTGCACCGGTTGACACTGGTGAAAGAAGAGGATACTTCCTGCATCCCAGTTTCTTCAGCCTTCCSTTCTCTTTCACTAGCATAAATGCTGGCATCAAAATTACCTTTGATTCTTCTGCCAAGCTCATACACATTGACCCATCCTATTCCTGCCAGTCAAGCTGCCACAATGCACCTGTGAATGTTTCCAGCCTTTATCGTGACTGTAACACAAGATAACACATAGAATTTCAGTTTCCCATGTGGGTAAGACAGGCCCTGAGGCTGGTGCCTGCAGCACAGCTCTAACTCTTCATGTAAGGCTGTGTGGCCACCCGGGACCTTCTGGACACATCTGTGGGCTGGGTGTGAACAGAGCTCAGTAAAATCAAAACTCATATTGGTTTTGTTCAGCCAACAACATGGGGCATGCAGCARGTCCAATGTCTGAGACTTGGTTTATGTGAAATATAATTAATTTAATGCAAATGGAGATGGATATGATTTTAAATTGATGATCTGACTGTAGGTGTATACACCTTTGTAAATCTTGAATTTAGAGCACAATATTGGCTGGCCATTTAGTGGTCTGTCCTGACGAACTGTGGATGTAATTGCAGTTTTTGAACTAACTGCACATATAGCAGTCATAGAGATTACAAATCTCTTTGAGTTGTGGGGACAGATTCCTAAGAYATAGAGGTTTCAGACATGATTGACATGCCAGTCAATTGCCTTTGTGACCAAAAGAGGAAAAATATCAGTTCTCATTGAAGTTTGTGTGCTTTATCCTTACAGACAYTTGCAGATTCGGGATCATGAATGTATCTACAATACAGAAAATCTGCCTCTAGCAATTATCTTACCCTGTGCTACAATGCCACATGCAATTAGGATTGCTCCTCCARCACATCAGACAGGTGTACTTCTTGCCCAGAATTATTTTTCATCTGACAGCACTGTGAAGGAAAGTGGAAAAGACAAGAAGAGAAAACAGCTAAAGCAAAAGGGGGCATTCACAGTGTTTGGGAAAGTGGAGGAATCTGAAGGAAAAGCATGTAAGGTGCAGGAGGAGAAAGGCCCCCAATCCAAACCCYAAAAAACTCAGACTGGCTTTTCCCAAATGCCACTGAGGGCAACTATAGAGTATACTGCTGCAGCCTGGTATGTGCTCAGAGATGTTGCTATGGGATGGATGCCCAGCATCCCACTCATGGCAGAGGGAGAGGCAGAGGAAGCCAACTGTGGTGAGGACAATCCCTGCGCACAGCCTTGTGGTTGCATTCAGCTCAGTCTGCCCTGCACTTCAGCCTCCCTGGGTTTCTGCTACCTCTGCATTCCTCTTCTTACAAACAACTTCCTTGCTCTCCTTGCTGGGCTGTTTGCACATTTGGGAATCCACATCAGCAATATTTGGTGCTTGTTTGGCATTTTCTCAGAGGAAAAGCTTGGAAAATAATCCTGTGTCCTGTCAGTCTCAGCAGTGTTGCTGTGGAACCTGCCAAGCCAAAGGGGGTTGTGGAGGGTTAGGGAAAGGAAAACTCCATTCCCAGAGATCAGAGGAATGGGATTGAGTATACTAATGGGAAAAAAACTAATGTCACAACTGCATGTCACCATACAGCTATCAGTACTTTGCAGACTTCTGTTGGTATCAGCGAACTTTTGATCAGGTTTATAAAGCTGCTTTTCCCAAATGAAAAAAATGCAGATCAAAAGCAAAACCTCTCTGAATTTGGATTGCATGGGCTATTCTGCAGCCAGATCTCGTGACTGCTCTATSTKCTGCTCCCCTTCTCTGCTTTGATAYAGCCAGAAGGTTKTGAATCTTTCCCATCTCACTCACATAACTGGGAATGGGACCCTGAATGTGTGTGCAAAGATGTTTGACTTAAAAGACCAATTCAAGTGATCTTTGACCYGGCCAGGATTTGCCATTTTCAGATAAGAAGTAAGAGAAATGTTCAGCTGCCTAGGAGATGTCTCTCTCCCTTCAAAGATCTTAAATAGCAGTGATGCAATGCAAGATATGTGCAAAGTGAAAATAAACAGCTCATCTGTGATTTTAATTGCTAAAATAACCATCTCTTCCCTTTGCATGAAGATGTGTGAATTTATACAATAAAATGCCACGTATTTGATAAATAGGCCSAAAGAGTATGCCATCTGGCATCGAAAAAATATTGTGACAAATCCGACACTCTTTGCATATTTTTATATTGCTTCCCACAATACAAGCAAACAGATTAAAGGTCATTGAAAAGGGAAAATGTGTATTTGTGCCTGGTTTGCTTCCTTATGCTTTATGTTGGCCTGTGAATGTGARATATTTTACCTTTGCTTTTTGGGAAGGAGGGCAAAGAGGAGGCTGTGGGAGGAAGAGGGGCCTTTGCCTTAGAAAYTGAAGGCAAATCGTTCAGCCTTCCCTGGAGACCCTGACTAATCAGGGAATCAGCAGAAGCCGTGAGTATGAAACCTGGCTCAGGGAGAGACCTGATTCTTATTCAAGCTATTATTTATTTTTGTTATCATCCATTAAACTTCAACCATTTCTTTTTTTTCAAGAGTCAGCAGTTTCTCTTCCACATGGAAACCTCAGAGCCATCCCAAAAAGAATCAATAGTGTTGCTAGCAAAAAGGGCTGTTTTAAAGTTAGAGGCTGGAATTCGTGTAAGTACAGCAGAAGAGGCCTTTCCTCATTAATTCAGGAGATAACAATAAAAGTACAAACATTTTTAGTTGTTTTAAGTGCCTTTTCCTGTGTAGGCCATCTTTACAGAGGAGCTGTTGRTGACCATCTGTGCACAGGTTGGTCACTGCCATCTACAAATGAGGRTGTGTCCCTGATGAAGCCTACAACTCCCCAAGTTTCCTTCTAGCCACAACAGTGTTTGTCAAAGAGATAATCCCAAATCTCTCGTACATCACTGTATCTTCCCAGATGTTAATGACTCTGCTGGCCAGACCTTAAGGGTTGAATTCAGCCCTTGAGATCAAGCACCAGCAGCTGGATTTTAAAGCCTGTTTTGTGTCAAACCAGTCTGTGCAACAGGYATTATTACAACAGGTAATTGACTCATTTTATCAGCCAGGAACTTCACAGGAACTTTCTTATCAGTTTAGGAGTTTCACATGTATTTTCACCAGCTGCACGCAATGAAAGGGATTTCCAGATCCAAGACTCTTGCAGAGTAAAACCCATGAACCCCAGGCTTGAGTCATGGCTTTATAAAATTTTTGTCTGAGTTCTCATGGATGATGACACAATCAAGTTATCATGTATATTCCATACACAAAATTATCTATATTGGTGTAGGTTATATCACCATGTTTGTGAATTCATTTTCACTCAGGAACACAAGACACTGAAGTGCTCAAAAATAACAGCTGCTACTTTACAAATTTCTCTTGCAAAGCTTCACCAGGAAACAAAGTAGTT